>NW_027308136.1:0-183772 GCF_047496885.1 Scyliorhinus torazame | reverse complement strand
AGTTTACCTGAGCAAGACAACCGAGTTGTTTAAGAGAACGCAAGCACCCAGCAGAGGGCAGTAGATCGGAGCTGCTGATTGGCTGTTGCGGGTAAAATTTGCATCAGTGCATTAAGGCCACTGCATCCAGAAAGTGTACCTGAGCAAGACACCCAAGTTGTTCATGAGAACGCAAGCATCCAGCAGAGGGCAGTAGATCGGAGCTGCTGATTGGCTGCTGAGGGGAAAATTTGCACCAGTGCATTGCGGTCACTGCATCACGAAAGTATACCTGAGCAAGACACCCTAGTTGTTCAAGTGAAGGCAAGCATCCAGCAGAGGGCAGTAGAGCGGAGCTGCTGATGGGCCGTGGCGAGGAAAATTTGCACCATTGCAAAACGGTCACTGCATCCCGAAAGTGTACCTGAGCAAGACACCCTAGGTCCTCAAGTTAAGGCAGGAATCAAGCAGAGATCAGTAGACGGGATCTGCTGATTGGCTGTTTAGGGTAAAATATGCACCAGTGCAATACGGTCACTGCATCCAGAAAGTGTACCTGAGCAAGATGCCCTAGTTGTTGAAGAGAAGGCAACCATCCAGCAGAGGGCAGTAGAGCACAGCTGCTGATTGGCTATTGCGGGGAAAATTTAAACCTGTGCATTACGGTCACTGCATCCAGAAAGTGTACCTGAGCAAGACACCCTACGTGTTCAACTGAAAGCGAGCATCCAGCAGAGAGCTGAAGAAAGGTGCTGCTGCTGATTGGCTGCTGCGGGGAGATTTTGCATCAATGCATTGCTGTCATGCATCCAGAAAGTGTACCTGAGCAAGACACCCTAGGTGTTCAAGTGAAGGCACGCATCCAGCAGAGCGTAGTAGATCGGAGCTCCTGATTGGCTGTTGCGGGTAAAATTTGCAACAGTGCATTAAGGCCACTGCATCCAGAAAGTGTACCTGAGCAAGACACCCTAGATGTTCAAGTGAAGGCAAGCATCCAGCAGAGGGCAGTAGAGCGGAGCTGCTGATTGTCTGGTGCGGGAAAAATTTGCACCAGTGCATTACGGTCATTGCATCCAGATAGAGTACCTGAGCAAGACAGCCTAGTTGTTCAAGTGAAGGCAAGCATCCAGCAGAGGGCAGTAGAGCGGAGCTGCTGATGTGTTGTGGCGGGGAGAATTTGCACCATTGCAAAACGGTCACTGCACCCCGAAAGTGTACCTGAGCAAGACACCCTAGGTGCTCAAGTTAAGGCAGGAATCAAGCAGAGGGCAGTAGACGGGTCCTGGTGATTGGCTGTTTAGGGTAAAATATGCAATCGTGCATTTCGGTCACTGCATCCAGAAAGTGTACCTGAGCAAGATACCCTAGTTGTTCAAGAGACGGCAACATCCAGCAGAGGGCAGTAGAGCACAGCTGCTGATTGGCTGTTGCGGAAAAAATTTGTACCAGTGCCTTACGGTCATTGCATCCAGATAGTGTACCTGAGCAAGAAACCCTAGGTATTCAACTGAAGGGAAGCATCCAGCAGAGGGGAGTAAAGCGGAGCTGCTGATAGGCCGTTTGGGGAAAAATCTGTATCAGTGCATTACGGTCACTGCATCCAGAAAGTGTACCTGAGCAAGACACCCTAGGTGTTCAAGTAAAGGCAAGCATCCAGCAGAGGGCGGAAGTGCGGTGCTGCTGATTGGTTGTTCCGGGGAACATTTCCTCTCGTGCATTACGGTCACTGCATCCAGAAAGTGTACCTGAGCAAGACACCAAGGTGTTCAAGTGAAGGCAAGCAGCCAGCAGTGGTCAGTAGGGCGCAGATACTGATTGGTTGTTTCGGGGAAAATTTCCTCTAGTGAATTACGGTCACTGCATACAGAAAGTGTACCTGCGGAAGACACCCTAGGTGTTCAAGTGAAGGCACGCATCCAGCAGAGGGCTGATGAAAGGTGCTGCTGATTGGCTGTTGCGGGGATATTCTGCATCAATGCATTGCGGTCATGCATCCAGAAAGTGTACCTGAGCAAGACACCTAGGTGATCACGTGAAGGCAAGCAGCCAGAAGGGGTCAGTAGGGCGGAGCTGCTGATTGGCTGTTGCTGCGAAAATTTGCACTACTGCATTATGGTCACTGTATCCAGAACGCGTATCTGAGCAAGACACCCTAGGTGTTCAAGTGAAGGCAAGCACCCAGCAGAGGGCAGAAGTGCGGCACTGCTGATTGGTTGTTCCGGGGTAGGTTTCCACTGGTTGTTTCGGGGTAAGTTTCCACTGCTGCATTACGGTCACTGCATCCAGAAAGTGTACCTGAGCAAGGCACCTATGTGTTCAAGTGAAGGCAAGCAGCCATCAGGGGGCAGTAGGGCGGAGCTGCTGATTGGCTGTTGCGGCGAAAATTTGCACTACTGCATTATGGTCACTGTATCCAGAACGCGTACCTGAGCAAGACACCCTAGGTGTTCAAGTGAAGGCAAGCATTCAGCAGAGGGCAGTAGAGCAGAGGTACTGATTGGCTGTTGGAGGGAGGGGTGAAATTTGCATCAGTGCATTGCGATCACTGCATCCAGAAAGTGTACCTGAGCAAGACACCCTAGGTGTTCAAGTGAAGGCAAGCATTCAGCAGAGGCCAGTAGAGCGGAGCTACTGATTGGCTGTTGCGGGGTAAATTTGCATCATTGCATTGCGGTCATTGCATCCAGAAAGTGTACCTGAGCAAGACACCGTAGGGGTTCAAGTGAAGGCAAGCATCCAGCAGAGGGCAGTAGATCAGAGCTGCTGAATAGCTGTTGCGGGGAAGATTTGCACCAGTGCATTGCGGTCACTGCATCCAGAAAGTGTACCAGTGCAAGACACGCTAGTTGTTCAAGTGAAGGCCAGCATCCAGCAGAGGGCAGTAGAGCGGAGCTGCTGATGGGCTGTTGCGGGGAAAATGTGCAGCAGTGCATAACAGTCAATGCATCAAGAAAGTGTACCTGAGCAAGACACCCTAGGTGCTCAAGTTAAGGCAGGAATCCAGCAGAGGGCAGTGGACGGGAGCTGCTGATTGGCTGTTTAGGGTAAAATATGCACCAGTGCATTACGGTCACTGCATCCAGAAAGTGTACCTGAGCATGATGCCCGAGTTGTTCAAAAGACGGCAACCATCCAGCAGAGGGCAGTAGAGCACAGCTGCTGATTGGCTGTTTCGGGGAAAATTTGCACTAGTGCATTACGGTCACTGCATCCAGAAAATGTACCTGAGCAAGGCACCTAGTTTTTCAAGTGAAGGCAAGCAGCCAACAGGGGGCAGTAGAGCGGAACTGCGGTTTGCCTGTCGCGGCGAAAATGTGCACTAGTGCATTATGGTCACTGCATCCAGAAAGCGTCCCTGAGCAAGACACGCTAGGTGTTCAAGTGAAGGCACGCATCCAGCAGAGGGCAGTAGAGCGGAGCTGCTGATGGGCTGTGGCGAGGAAAATTTGCACCATTGCAAAACGGTCACTGCATCCCGAAAGTGTACCTGAGCAATACACCCTAGGTGTTCAAGTGAAGGCAAGCATCCAGCAGAGGGCAGTACAGCAGAGCTGCAGATTGGCTGTTGCGGGGAAAGTTTGCTCTAGTGCATTACGGTGACTGCATCCAGAAAGTGTACCTGAGTAAGACACCCTAGGTGTTCAAGTGAAGGCAAGCATCCAGCAGAGGGCAGTAGAGCGGAGCTGCTGATTGGCTTTTGCGGGGAAGATTTGCACCAGTGCATTGCGGTCACTGTGTCTTGAAGGTATTTTGTGCAGGAGCTGAGTGACATTTAAAACCAAACACTTCTTCAGTGTTTCCCTCCCTACCTCCTCCTCTAACCAAAAAAAAAAAGGCAATCACTGTAAGGATCCCAGCCGAGTAAAGATCAAGACGGTGACTCGAGGGCAGGTTAAATTAGAAAGACGTTGAAGCGTGACATCACATCCTGCAGGTAAGTGATTGGCTGGTGACTGGTAATTAATTTTTCTTTTCCCTGAGGTGTTATGGTGCGGGGCACAGTGGTTTCTGAGTGAGTGTTTGCTGAGAAGGGGAGTTAAAAAATGTTCAAAACGTACTGTTGGGAGTTTTCTGCTGAATCCGGTTGGAGTGAGGGCAGAGTGACTGCTGGGTAAGTAGTAATGATTGAAATTGTTTGCGCAGGCCCATAACAGCTGATTGCTGTTCTCGTGTGAGGCACAGTGGTTGCTGGTTAAGTGTTTTATTTTTACCTGTATTTTAGTTGGGCAGTTTCTAAACCCTAGACACTACACTTGTAGTGTCCCGCACCCTTCCACCTCATTTAACCTAAGCGGTAGAGTGAATAACAGGTAAGCTCTTTCTTTCTTTTTCTTGTTTTATAAAGAGGGGATGGCAGAGAAGGCAGTGCAATGTGCCTCCTGCAGAATGTTTGAGGTGAGGGACGCCATCAGTGTCACTGCTGATTTCACCTGTGGGAAGTGCACCCATCTCCAGCTCCTCAGAAACCTCATTAGGGAACTGGAGCTGGAGCTGGATGAACTTCGCATCATTCGGGAGGCAGAGGTGGTCATAGATAGTAGCTTCAGAGATGTAGTTCCTCTGAAGAATCAAGATAGATGGGTGACAGTGAGAGGGGCTGGGAGGAAGCAGTCAGCGCAGGGATCCTCTGTGGTCGTTCCCTCAGTAACAAGTATACCGCTTTGGATACTGTTGAGGGGGACCACCGACCAGGGATAAGCCACAGTGACCGGATCTCCAGAACTGAGTCCGCCCCTGTCGCTCAGAAGGGAAGGAGGGAGAGCAGGAGAACAATAGTTATTGGGGACTTGATAGTTAGAGGGACAGATAGACGGTTCTGTGGCAGCGAAAGATAGTCACGGATGGTATGTTGCCTCCCGGGTGCCGTGGTCCGTGATGTCTCGGACCGTGTTTTCAGAATCCTTAAAGGGGAGGGGGAGCAGTCACAAGTTGTGGTACACATCGGTACCAACGACATAGGTAAGAGAAGGGACGGGGATTTAAATCAGGAATGTAGGGAGCTATGGTGGAAGCTGAGAGCCAGGGAAAACCATGTTGTCATCCCTGGTTTGTTGCCAGTGCCACGTGCTAGTGAGGTGTGGAACAGGGAGAGAGTGCAGGAGGGAGGGTTTCAGGTACGTGGATAATTGGAGCACATTCTGGGGAAGGTGGGACCTGTACAGACAGGGTGGTTTGCACCTGAACCAGAGGGGCACCAATATCCTGGGAGGGAAATTTGCTACGGCTCTTCGGGGGGTTTAAACTGATTTGTCAGGGGGCTGGGAAAACAAGCTGTGTTGAGAGTGTTGAGAGTAGTGAGGTACTGAGGAGGGTATCAAGGTCGCAGGAGTGTACCGGCAGACAGAAAGGCAGGTTGAAGTGTGTCTACTTCAATGCAAGGAGCATCCGGAATAAGGTAGGTGAACCTGGGGTGAGGATTTCTCCTTGTGACTACGATGTTGTGGCCATTACGGAGACATGGTTAGAACAGGGACAGGAATGGCTGTTGGAAGTTCCGGGGTATAGATGTTTCAGTAAGAGTAGGGAAGGTGGTAAAAGAGGTGGAGGAGTAGCATTGTTAATCAAGGATAGTTTAACGGCTGCAAAAAGGCAGTTTGAAGGGGATCTGCCTACTGAGGTAATATGGGCCGAAGTTAGAAATAGGAAAGGAGCGGTCACATTGTTAGGAGTTTTCTACAGACCCCCAAATAGTAATAGAGATGTGGAGGAAGAAATTGCAAATCAGATTATGGATAGGTGTGGCGGTCTCAGGGTAGTTGTCATGGGTGACTTTAGCTTTCCAAATCTTGATGGAAACCTCTATAGGTCAAACAGTTCGGATGGGGCAGTTTTGTGTGCAGGAGGATTTCCTGACACAATATGTGGATAGGCTGACCAGAGGGCGGGGGGGGGGGGGGGGGGCACATTGGATTTGGTACTGGGTAATGAACCGGGCCAAGTGTTAGATTTGTTTGTGGGAGAGCACTTTGGTGATAGTGACCACAATTCGGTGTCTTTCACTATTGCAATGGAGAGGGCCAAGGCAGGGCAAGGTTTATAATTGGGGTAATTATGATGCGATTAGGCAAGAATTAGGCAGCATAAGATGGGAATAGAAACTGTCAGGGAAAGGCACAAGTGAAAAATGGAGATTGTTCAAGGACCAAATACTGCGTGTCCTTGATAGGTATGTCCCTGTCAGGCAGGGAGGAAATGGCCGTGTGAGGGAACCATGGTTCACAAAAGTGGTTGAATGTCTTGTCAAGAGGAAAAAGGAAGAGTACGTAAGGATGAGAAAACAAGGTTCATTAGGGTCGCTTGAGGGTTACAAGGTAGCAAGGAATGAGCTGAAGAAAGGGCTTAGGATAGCCACGAGGGGGCATGAGAAGTCCTTGGCGGGTCGGAACAAGGAAAACCCCAAGGCGTTTTACTCTTATGTGAGAAATAAAAGAATGACCGAGGTGAGGGTAGAGCCGGTCAAGGACAGTAGTGGGAACTTGTGCATGGAGTCAGAAGAAATAGGAGAGGCGTTGAATGAATACTTTTCTTCAGAGTTCACAAAGGAGAGGGGCCATGTTTGATGGGTATTCAGGCTGTACCAGTGCGATCGTGATAGTTGATGGGTATTCAGGTTGTGAACCGTGTGACAGTGATGGTTGATGGGTATTCGATCTGTGAGATGAGTGACAGAGATGGTTGACTGGGTATTCAAGCTGTGAAGACTTTGATAGGGATGGTTGATGGGTATAAAGGCTGTGAACAGTGTGATAGTGATGTTTGATGGGTATTCAGGCTGAACCAGTGTGACAGTGATGGTGGATGGGTATTCAATCTGTGAACCGTGTGACAGTGATGGTTGATGGGTATTCAATCTGTGAACAGAGTGACAGTGATGGTTGATGGGAACTTAGGCTGTGAACAGTGTGATAGTGATGTTGCGTGGGTAGTCAAGCTGTAGAAGTGTGATATTGATGGTTGATGGGTATTCAGGCTGTAGCAGTGTGATCGTGATGGCTAATGGGTATTCAGGCAGTGAGCAGTGTGATGCTGATGTTTGATGGGTACTCAGGCTGCAGCAGTGTGATAGTGATGGTTGACGGGTTTTCAGGCTGTAGCAGTGTGATAGTAATGGTTGATGGGAATTCATCCTGTGAACAGTGTGACAGTGGTGGTTGATGGGTATTCAATCTGTGAACAATGCGACCGTGATGGTTAATGGGTAGTCAGGCTGGGAACAGTGTGATAGTGATGGATGATGGGTATTCAGGCTATGAACAGTGTGATAGTGATGGATGATGGGTATTCAGGCTGAAGCAGTGTGACAGTGACGGTTGATGGGTATTCAGGCTGTCAACAGTGTGATAGTGATGTTTGGGTATTCGATCTGTGAGATGGGTGACAGCGATGGTTAATTGGGTATTCAAGCTGTGACGGGTGTGACAGTGATGGTTGATGGGTATTCAGTCTGTTGCAGTGTGATAGTGATGGTTGATGGGTATTCAATCTGTGATCAGTGTGATAGTGATGGTTGATGGGTAATCAAGCTGTACCAGTGTGATAGTGATGTTTGATGGGTATTCAGGCTGTAGCAGTGTGTTAGTCATGGTTGATGGTTATTCAATATGTGAACAGTGTGATAGTGATGGTTGATGGGTAATCAAGCTGTACCTGTGAAACAGTGATGGTTGCTGGGTATTCAATCTGGGAGCAGTGTGACAGTGATGGTTGATGGGTATTCAGGCTGTAGCAGTGTGACAGTGATGGAGTTGATGGGAATTCAGTCTGTAAACAGTGTGATGGTGATGGCTGATGGGTAATCAAGCTTACCAGTGTGACAGTGATGGTTGATGGGTATTCGATCTGTGAGATGTGTGATAGTGATGGATGATTGGGGAGACAAGCTGTGAAGAGTGTGACAGTGATGGTTGATGGGTATTCAGGCTGTAGCAGGGTGATGGTAATGGTTGATGGGTATTCAGGCTGTGAACAGTGTGATAGTGATGGTTGATGGGTATTCAGGCTGTGAAATGTGTGATAGTGATGTTTGATTGGCATTGAGGCAGTAGCTGTGTTATAGTGATGGTTGACGGGTATTCAAGCTGTGAACCGTGTGACAGTGATTGTTGAAGGGGATTCGGGCTTTGAACAGTGTGACAGTGATGGTTGATGGGAATTCATTCTGTGAACAGTGTCACAGTGCTGGTTGATGGGTATTCAATCTGTGAACAATGTGACCGTGATGGTCGATGGGTAGTCAGGCTGCAGCAGCGTGACAGTGATGGTTGATTTGGTATTCAGGCTGTGAACAGTGTGATAGTGATGGTTGATGGGTATTCAGGCTGTAGCAGTGTGACAGTGATCGAGTTGATGGGAATTCAATCTGTGATCAGTGTGATAGTGATGGTTGATGGGTAATCAAGCTGTACCAGTGTGATAGTGATGTTTGATGGGTATTCAGGCTGTAGCAGTGTGATAGTGATGGTTGATGGGTATTTAATCTGTAAGATGTGTGATAGTGATGGTTGATGGGTATTCAGGCTGTAGCAGTGTGACAGTGATGGAGTTGATGGGAATTCAATCTGTGATCAGTGTGATAGTGATGTTTGATGGGTATTCAGGCTGTAGCAGTGTGATAGTGATGGTTGATGGGTATTCAGGCTGTAGCAGTGTGATGGTAATGGTTGATGGGAATTCACTCTGTGAACAGTGTGACAGTGATGGTTGATGGGCATTCCATCTGTGAAAAATGTGACCGTGATGGTTGATGGGTAGTCAGGCTGTAGCAGCGTGACAGTGATGGTTGATGGGTATTCAGTCTGTGAACAGTGTGATAGTGATGTTTGATGTGTATTCAGGCTGTAGCAGTGTGATAGTGATGGATGATGGGTATTCAATCTGTGAACAGTGTGATAGTGATGGGTAATCAATCTGTACCAGTGTGACAGTGATGGTTGATGGGTATTCAGGCTGTGAACAGTGTGATAGTGATGGGTATTCAGGCTGTAGCAGTGTGACAGTGACGGTTGATGGGTATTCAATCTGTGAACAATGCGACCGTGATGGTTAATGGGTAGACAGGCTGTAGCAATGCGATTGTGATGGTTGATGGGTATTTAATCATTGAACAGTGTGATGGTGATAGCTGATGGGTAATCAAGCTGTACCAGTGTGACAGTGATGGTTGGATGGTTATTCGATCTGTGAGATGTGTGACAGTGATGGTTTATTGTGTATTCAGGCTGTGAACAGTGTGATAATGATGGTTGATGGGTATTCAGGCTGTAGCAGTGTGACAGTGATTGTTGATGGGTATTCAGGCTGTAGCAGTGTGATTGTGATGGTTGATGGGTGTTCAGGCTGTAGCAGTGTGACAGTGACGGCTGATGGGTATACAGGCTGCAGCAGTGTGGCAAAGATTGATGTCGGGTATTCAGGCTGTGAACAGTTTGATAGTGATGTATGATGGGTATTCAGGCTGAACCAGTGTGATAGTGATGGTTGATGGGTATTTAGGCTGTGAACCGTGTGACAGTGATGGTTGATGGGTATTCAGTCTGTGAACAGCGTGATAGTGATGGCTGATGGGTATTCAGCCTGTGGCAGTGTGATAGTGATGGTTGATGGGATGGGTATTCAGGCTGTGAACAGTGTGATAGTGATGGTTAATGGGCATCCAGGCTGTGAACAGTGTGATAGTGATGGTTGATGGGTATTCAGGCTGTGGCAGAGTGACAGTGATGCTTGATGGGTATTCAGGCTGTGAACAGTGTGATAGTGATGTTTACATAAGAACACAAGAACTAGGAACAGGAGTAGGCCATCTGGCCCCTCGAGCCTGCTCTGCCATTTAATGAGATCATGGCTGATCTTTGTGGACTCAGCTCCACTCACCGGCCCGTACACCATATCCCCGAATCCCTTCATTCTTTAGAAATGTATCTATCTTTTCTTAAAAACATTTAAAGAAGGAGCCTCACCTGCTTCACTGGGCAAGGAATTCCAGAGATTCACAACCCTTTGGGTGAAGAAGTTCCTCCTAAATTCGGTCTTAAATCTACTTCACCTTATTTTGAGACAATGCCCCCTAGTTCTGCTTTCCCCGACCAGTGGAAACAACCAGCCCGCATCTATCCTATCTATTCCCTTCATAATTATATATGTTTCAATAAGACCCCCCCCCCCCCCCCCTCACCCGCATCCTTCTAAACTCCAATGAGTACAGTCCCAGTCTATTCAACCTCTCGTCATAATCTAATCCCCTCAATTCTGGGATCAACCTAGTGAATCTCCTCTGCACTCCCTCCAGTGCCAATATGTCCTTTCTCAGATAAGGAGACCAAAACTGAACAGAATACTCCAGGTGTGGCCTCACCAACACCCTATACAAGTGCAGCATAACCTCCCTAGTCTTGAACTCCGTCCCTCTAGCAATGAAAGACATAGCTCGATTAGCCTTCTTAATCACCTGTTGCACCTGCACACCAACTTTTTGCGACTCGTGCACCAGCACACCCAGGTCCCTCTGCACAGCAGCATGTTTTAACATCTTACCGTTTAAATAATAACCCATTCTGCTGTTATTCCTCGCAAAACGGATAGTCTCACACTTGGCAACATTAAATTCTATCTGCCAGACCCTAGCCCATTCACCTAACCTATCCAAATCCTTCTGCAGACTTCTGGTATCCTCTCCACATTTTGCTTTACCACTCATCTTGGTGTCGTCTGCAAACTTTGACACATTGCACTTGGTCCCCAACTCCAAATCATCTATGTAAATTGTGAGCAACTGCGGGCCCAACACTGATCCTTGAGAGACCCCACTAGTTACAGGTTGCCAACTAGAGAAACACCCATTTATCCCCACTCTCTGCTTTCTGTTAGTTAACCAATCCTCTACCCATGCTACCACTTTACCCTCAATGCCATGCATCTTTAGTTTATGAATCAACCTTTCATGTGGCACCTTGTCAAAAGCTTTCTGGAAATCCAGATATACCACATCCATTGGCTCCCCGTTATCTACTGCACTGGTAACGTCCTCAAAAAATTCTACCAAATTAGTCAGACACGACCTACACTTTATGAACCCATGCTGCGTCTGCCCAATGGGACAATTTCCCTCCAGGTGCCCCGCTATTTCCTCCTTAATGATAGATTCCAGCATTTTCCCTACAACCGAAGTTAAGCTTACCGGCCTATAATTACCCGCTTTGTGCCGACCTCCTTTTTTAAACAGTGGTGTCACGTTTGCTACTTTCCAATCCTCTGGGACCACCCCAGAGTCTAGTGAATTTTGATAAATTATCACTAGTGCGTTTTCAATTTCCCTAGCCATCTCTTTTAACACTCTGGGATGCATCCCATCAGGGCCAGGAGACTTGTCTACCTTTAGCCCCATTAGTAATCCTTAGTGATTACAATCATCTCAAGGTCCTCACCTATCATATCTTTATTTCCATCAGTCACTGGCATGTTATTTCTGTCTTCCACTGTGGAGACTGACCCAAAAAACCTGATCAGCTCCTCAGCCATTTCCCCGTCTCCTATTATGAAATCTCCCTTCTCATCTTCCAAAGGACCAATATTTACCTTAGCCACTCTTTTTTGTCTTATATATTTGTAGAAGCTTTTACTATCTGCTTTTATGTTCTGAGCCAGTTTACTTTCATAGTCTACCTTACTCTTCTTTATAGCTTTTTTTAGTAGCTTTCTGTTGTCCCCTAAATACTTCCCAGTCCTCTAGTCTCCCACTAATATTTGCCACTTTGTATGTTTTTTCCTTCAATTTTATACTCTCCCTCACCTCCTTAGATATCCACGGTCGATTTTTCCCCTTTCTACCGTCTTTCTTTTTTGTCGGTATAAACCTTTTCTGAACACTGTGAAAGATCGCTCGGAAGGTTCTCCACTGTTCCTCAACTGCTTCACCATGAAGTCTTTGCTCCCAGTCTACCTTAGCTAGTTCTTCTCTCATCCCATTGTAATCGCCTTTGTTTAAGCACAAAACACTAGTGTTTGATTTTACCTTGTCATTCTTCAACTGTATTTTAAATTCCACAATATTGTATTCGCTCCTTCCAAGAGGATCCCGAACTATGAGATCATTAATCAATCCTGCCTCATTACACAGGACCAGATATAGGACCGCTTGTTCCCTTGTAAGTTCCATTACATACTGTTCCAGCAAATTATCCCGGACACATTCTATAAACTCCTCCTCAAGGCTGCCTTTACCAACCTGGTTAAATCAATCGACATGTAGATTAAAATCCCCCATGATAACCGCTGTACCATTTCTACATGCATCCGTTATTTCTTTGCTTATTGCCTGCCCTACCATCATGTTACTATTTGGTGACCTGTAGACTACTCCTATCAGTGACCTTTTCGCCTTACTATTCCTGATTTCCACTCAAATTGATTCAACCTTGTCCTCCATAGCACCAATACTATTCCTTACTACTGCCCGGATGCCAGCCTTAAACAACAAAGCTACACCACCGCCCTTACCGTCCATTCTATCCTTTCGTATAGTTTGATACCCTTGGATATTTAACTCCCAGTCGTGACCATCCTTTAACCATGTTTCAGTAATGGTCACTGAATCATAGTCATTCACGATTTGCACCATCAACTCATTCACCTTATTCCGTATACTCCGAGCATTCAGGTAAAGTACACTTATGCTGTTTTTAATGTCTTTGTTTATGAATCCTAACACCTTGATCAGTAACTTTTCGCAAATTATTTTTCCTTTTACCCTTTCTCCTAATTTTCCTTGTCTTTGAACCCATATCTCTACATAATAACCTGTCACGTAACCTGCTGCCTTGCTCTCCATTAACCATTATACTGTCCATAGCTTTACCCTTCCCTTCCCCCCGACTTGCTAGTTTAAAGTCCTTGTGACCAACCTATTTATCCTATTCGCTAGAACACTGGTCCCAGAATGGTTCAGGTGAAGACCGTCCCAACGGTACAGGTCCCTCCTGCCCCAGTACTGAAGCCAATGCCCCATGAAATGGAATCCCTCTTTCCCGCACCACTCCTTTAGCCACGTGTTAACTTCACTAATTTTCTCAACCCTATGCCAATTGGCACGTGGCTCGGGTAGTAATCCAGAGATTATAACCCTGGAGGACCTGTTCTTTAACTTAGTCCCTAGTGTTTGATAATCCCTCAACAGGTCCTCTTTCCTAGTCTTACCTATGTTGTTAGTCCCAACGTGGACCACAACAACTGGACCCTCCCCCTCCCTCTCCAAAATCCTTTCAAGCCGATCAGAGCTGTCCCTCACACAGGCACCGGGCAGGCAACATACCATGCGGGAATCACGATCTGGCTTACAAAGGGTGCCATCAATCCCCCTAATTATAGAATCCCCTACAACTACGACTTGTCTATTTGCTCCCCCCTCTTGAATGGCTTCCTGTACCACGGTGCAGAGGACAGTCAACGGATCCTCCCTACAGCCCTCTTCCTCATCCACACAGGGAGCAAGTACCTCATACCTGTTGGACAAGGTCAAGGGCTGAGGCTCCTCAACTCCTAAACTCAGGATCCCCGTACCTGCCTCCCTTGCAGTCTGTGAACAGTGTGACAGCGATGGTTGATGGGTATTCAGGCTGAACCAGTGTGACAGCGATGGTTGATGGGTATTCAGGCTGTGGCAGTGTGACTGTGATGGTTGATGGGTATTCAGGCTGAAGAAGTGTGATAGTGATGGTTGATGGCTATTCAGGCTGAAGCAGTGTGATTGTGATGGTTGATGGGTATTCCATCTGTGAACGGTCTGACAGTGATGGGTGATGGGTATTCAGGCTGTGAACAATGTGATAGTGATAGTTGATGTGAATTCAGGTTGAACCAGTGTTACTGTGATGGTGAATGGGTATTCAGGCTGTGGCAGTGTGATAGTGATGGTTGATGGGTATTCACGCTGTGAACAGCGTGATAGTTATGGTTGATAGGTATTCAGGCTGTGGCAGTGTGATAGTGATGGTTGATGCGTATTCAGGCTGTAGCAGCGTGATAGTGATGGCTGATGGATATTCAGGCTGCGGCAGTGTGACAGTGATGGTTGATGGGTATTCAGGCAGTAACAGTGTGATAGGAATCGTTGATGGGTATTCAGGCTGTGAACAGTGTGATAGTGATGGTTGATGGGTATACAGGCTGTAGCAGTGCGATAGTGATGGTTGATGGGAATTCAGGCAGTAGCAGTGTGATAGTAATAGATGATCGGTATTCAGGCTGTAGAAGTGTGACAATGATGGTTGATGAGTATTCAGGCTGTAGCAGTGTGATCGTGATGGTTCATGGGTATTCAGGCAGTAGCAGTGTGATAGTAATCGTTGATGGGTATTCAGGCTGTTGCAGTGCGACAGTGATGGTTGATGGGTATTCAGGCAGTGAACAGGGTGATAGTGATGGTTGATGGGTATTCAACCTGTAGCAGTGTGACAGTGATGGTTGATGGGTATTCAGGCTGTGAACAGTGTGATAGTGATTGTTGATGGGTATTCAGGCTGAACCATTGTGAATAGATGGTTGATGGGTATTCAGCTGTGAGCAGTGTGATGGTGATGGTTGATGGGTATTCAGGCTGTGAAAAGTGTGATAGTGATGGTTGATGTTTATGCAGGCTGTGTACAGTGTGGTACTGATGGTTGATGGGTATTCAGGCTGTGGCAGTGTGGTCGTGATGGTTGATGTGTATTCAGGCTGTGAACAGTGTGACAGTGATGGTTGATAGGTATTAAGGTTGTGAACAGTGTGATAGTGATGGTTAATGGATATTCAGGTTGGGGCAGTGTGGTAGTGATGGTTGATGTGTATTCAGGCTGTGAACAGTGTGACAGTGATGGTTGATGGGTATTAAGGTTGTGAACAGTGCGATAGTGATGGTTAATGGGTATTCAGGCTGGGGCAGGGTGGTAGTCATGGTTGATGGGTATTCAGGCTGTGAACAGTGTGATAATGATGGTTGATGGGTATTCAGGCTGTGGTAGTGTGACAGTGATGGTTGATGGGTTTTCAGGCTGTGAACAGTGTGATAGTGATGGTGAATGGGTATTCAGGCTGTGGCAGTGTGATAGTGATGGTTGATGGGTATTCAGGCTGTGGCACTGTGGTAGTGATAGTTGATGGGTATTGAGGTTGTGAACAGTGTGATAGTGATGGTTAATGGGTATTCAGGCTGTGGCAGTGTGATATTGATGTTTGATTGGCATTCAGGCTGTGGCACTGTGGTAGTGATGGTTGATGGGAACTAAGGCTGTGAACAGTGTGACAGTGATGGTTAATGGCTATTCAGGTTGTGAACAGTTTGATAGTGATGGTTAATCGGGATTCAAGCTGTGGCAGTGTGGTAGCCATGGTTGATGGGTATTCAGGCTGAAGCAGTGTGATAGTGATGGTTGATGTGTATTCAGGCTGTGAACAGTGTGATCGTGATTGTTGATGGGTATTCAGCCTGAACCATTGTGAATAGATGGTTGATGGGTATTCAGGCTGTGAACAGTGTGATAGTGATGCTTGATGGGTATTCAGGCTGTGAACAGTGTGATCGTGATGGTGAATGGACATTCAGGCAGTAGCAGCGTGATAGTAATCGTTGATGGGTATTCAGTCTGTAGCAGTGTGACAGTGATGGTTGATGGGTATTCAGGCTGTGAACAGTGTGAAAGTGATGGTTGATGGGTATACAGGCTGTAGCAGTGTGACAGTGATGGTTGATGGGTATTCAGGCTGTGAACAGTGTGAAAGTGATGGTTGATGGGTATACAGGCTGTAGCAGTGTGATAGTCATGGTTGAGTGGTATTCAGGCAGTAGCAGTGTGATAGTAATTGTTGATGGGTATTCAGGCTGTGAACAGTGTGAAAGTGATGGTTGATGGGTATACAGGCTGTAGCAGTGTGACAGTGATGGTTGATGGGTATTCAGGCAGTGAACAATGTGACAGTGAAAGTTGATGGGTATTCAGGCTGTGGCAGTGTGACAGTGATGGTTGATGGGTATTCAGGCTGAAGCAGTGTGACAGTGACGGTTGACGGGTATTCAGGCTGTGAACAGTGTGACAGTGATTGTTGATGTGTATTCAGCTGTGAACAGTGATAGTGATGGTTGATGGGTATTCACGCTGTGGCAATGTGATAGTGATGGTTCATGGGTATTCAGGCTGTGACCAGTGTGGTAGTCATGGTTGATGGGTATTCAGGCTGTGGCAGCGTGACAGTGATGGGTGATGGGTATTCAATCAGTGAACAGTGTGACAGTGATGGTTGATGGGTATTCAGGCTGTGGCAGTGTGACAGTGATGCTTGATGGGTATTCAGGCTGTGGCACTGTGGTAGTGATGGTCGATGGGTATTGAGGTTGTGAACAGTGTGATAGTGATGGTTAATGGGTATTCAGGCTGTGGCAGTGTGATATTGATGTTTGATTGGCATTCAGGCTGTGGCACTGTGGTAGTGATGGTTGATGGGAACTAAGGCTGTGAACAGTGTGACAGTGATGGTTAATGGCTATTCAGGTTGTGAACAGTTTGATAGTGATGGTTAATCGGGATTCAAGCTGTGGCAGTGTGGTAGCCATGGTTGATGGGTATTCAGGCTGAAGCAGTGTGATAGTGATGGTTGATGGGTATTCAGGCTGTGAACAGTGTGATCGTGATTGTTGATGGGTATTCAGCCTGAACCATTGTGAATAGATGGTTGATGGGTATTCAGGCTGTGAACAGTGTGATAGTGATGCTTGATGGGTATTCAGGCTGTGAACAGTGTGATCGTGATGGTGAATGGACATTCAGGCAGTAGCAGCGTGATAGTAATCGTTGATGGGTATTCAGTCTGTAGAAGTGTGACAGTGATGGTTGATGGGTATTCAGGCTGTGAACAGTGTGATAGTCATGGTTGAGTGGTATTCAGGCAGTAGCAGTGTGATAGTAATTGTTGATGGGTATTCAGGCTGTGAACAGTGTGAAAGTGATGGTTGATGGGTATACAGGCTGTAGCAGTGTGACAGTGATGGTTGATGGGTATTCAGGCAGTGAACAATGTGACAGTGAAAGTTGATGGGTATTCAGGCTGTGGCAGTGTGACAGTGATGGTTGATGGGTATTCAGGCTGAAGCAGTGTGACAGTGACGGTTGACGGGTATTCAGGCTGTGAACAGTGTGACAGTGATTGTTGATGTGTATTCAGCTGTGAACAGTGATAGTGATGGTTGATGGGTATTCACGCTGTGGCAATGTGATAGTGATGGTTCATGGGTATTCAGGCTGTGACCAGTGTGGTAGTCATGGTTGATGGGTATTCAGGCTGTGGCAGCGTGACAGTGATGGTTGATGGGTATTCAATCAGTGAACAGTGTCACAGTGATGGTTGATGGGTATTCAGGCTGTGGCAGTGTGACAGTGATGCTTGATGGGTATTCAGGGTTTGAACAACGTCATAATGTGAGAATTATAGTTGGTGTGTTTCCAGGCTGAACCAGTGTGACAGTGATGGTTGATGGGTATTCAGGCTGTAGCAGTGCGATAGTGATGGTTGATGGGAATTCAGGCAGTAGCAGTATGATAGTAATAGTTGATCGGTATTCAGGCTGTAGCAGTGTGACAGTGATGGTTGATGGGTGTACAAGCTGAGAACAGTGTGATAGTCATGGTTGATGGGTATTCAGGCTGCAGCAGTGTGACAAAGATGGTTGATGAGTATTCAGGCTGTAGCAGTGTGACAGTGATGGTTGATTGGTATTCAGGCTGTAGCAGTGCGACAGTGATGGTTGATGGGTATTCAGGCAGTGAACAGGGTGATAGTAATCGTTGATGGGTATTCAGGCTGTTGCAGTGCGACAGTGATGGTTGATGGGTATTCAGGCAGTGAACAGGGTGATAGTGATGGTTGATGGGTATTCAGGCTGAACCATTGTGAATAGATGGTTGATGGGTATTCAGGCTGTGAACAGTGTGATAGTGATTGTTGATGGGTATTCAGGCTGAACCATTGTGAATAGATGGTTGATGGGTATTCAGCTGTGAGCAGTGTGATGGTGATGGTTGATGGGTATTCAGGCTGTGAAAAGTGTGACAGTGATGGTTGATGTTTATGCAGGCTGTGTACAGTGTGGTAGTCATGGTTGATGGGTATTCAGGCTGTGGCAGCGTGACAGTGATGGGTGATGGGTATTCAATCAGTGAACAGTGTGACAGTGATGGTTGATGGGTATTCAGGCTGTGGCAGTGTGACAGTGATGCTTGATGGGTATTCAGGCTGTGGCACTGTGGTAGTGATGGTCGATGGGTATTGAGGTTGTGAACAGTGTGATAGTGATGGTTAATGGGTATTCAGGCTGTGGCAGTGTGATATTGATGTTTGATTGGCATTCAGGCTGTGGCACTGTGGTAGTGATGGTTGATGGGAACTAAGGCTGTGAACAGTGTGACAGTGATGGTTAATGGCTATTCAGGTTGTGAACAGTTTGATAGTGATGGTTAATCGGGATTCAAGCTGTGGCAGTGTGGTAGCCATGGTTGATGGGTATTCAGGCTGAAGCAGTGTGATAGTGATGGTTGATGGGTATTCAGGCTGTGAACAGTGTGATCGTGATTGTTGATGGGTATTCAGCCTGAACCATTGTGAATAGATGGTTGATGGGTATTCAGGCTGTGAACAGTGTGATAGTGATGCTTGATGGGTATTCAGGCTGTGAACAGTGTGATCGTGATGGTGAATGGACATTCAGGCAGTAGCAGCGTGATAGTAATCGTTGATGGGTATTCAGTCTGTAGAAGTGTGACAGTGATGGTTGATGGGTATTCAGGCTGTGAACAGTGTGATAGTCATGGTTGAGTGGTATTCAGGCAGTAGCAGTGTGATAGTAATTGTTGATGGGTATTCAGGCTGTGAACAGTGTGAAAGTGATGGTTGATGGGTATACAGGCTGTAGCAGTGTGACAGTGATGGTTGATGGGTATTCAGGCAGTGAACAATGTGACAGTGAAAGTTGATGGGTATTCAGGCTGTGGCAGTGTGACAGTGATGGTTGATGGGTATTCAGGCTGAAGCAGTGTGACAGTGACGGTTGACGGGTATTCAGGCTGTGAACAGTGTGACAGTGATTGTTGATGTGTATTCAGCTGTGAACAGTGATAGTGATGGTTGATGGGTATTCACGCTGTGGCAATGTGATAGTGATGGTTCATGGGTATTCAGGCTGTGACCAGTGTGGTAGTCATGGTTGATGGGTATTCAGGCTGTGGCAGCGTGACAGTGATGGTTGATGGGTATTCAATCAGTGAACAGTGTCACAGTGATGGTTGATGGGTATTCAGGCTGTGGCAGTGTGACAGTGATGCTTGATGGGTATTCAGGGTTTGAACAACGTCATAATGTGAGAATTATAGTTGGTGTGTTTCCAGGCTGAACCAGTGTGACAGTGATGGTTGATGGGTATTCAGGCTGTAGCAGTGCGATAGTGATGGTTGATGGGAATTCAGGCAGTAGCAGTATGATAGTAATAGTTGATCGGTATTCAGGCTGTAGCAGTGTGACAGTGATGGTTGATGGGTGTACAAGCTGAGAACAGTGTGATAGTCATGGTTGATGGGTATTCAGGCTGCAGCAGTGTGACAAAGATGGTTGATGAGTATTCAGGCTGTAGCAGTGTGACAGTGATGGTTGATTGGTATTCAGGCTGTAGCAGTGCGACAGTGATGGTTGATGGGTATTCAGGCAGTGAACAGGGTGATAGTAATCGTTGATGGGTATTCAGGCTGTTGCAGTGCGACAGTGATGGTTGATGGGTATTCAGGCAGTGAACAGGGTGATAGTGATGGTTGATGGGTATTCAGGCTGAACCATTGTGAATAGATGGTTGATGGGTATTCAGGCTGTGAACAGTGTGATAGTGATTGTTGATGGGTATTCAGGCTGAACCATTGTGAACAGATGGTTGATGGGTATTCAGCTGTGAGCAGTGTGATGGTGATGGTTGATGGGTATTCAGGCTGTGAAAAGTGTGACAGTGATGGTTGATGTTTATGCAGGCTGTGTACAGTGTGGTACTGATGGTTGATGGGTATTCAGGCTGTGGCAGTGTGGTCGTGATGGTTGATGTGTATTCAGGCTGTGAACAGTGTGACAGTGATGGTTGATGGGTATTAAGGTTGTGAACAGTGTGATAGTGATGGTTAATGGATATTCAGGTTGGGGCAGTGTGGTAGTGATGGTTGATGTGTATTCAGGCTGTGAACAGTGTGACAGTGATGGTTGATGGGTATTAAGGTTGTGAACAGTGTGATAGTGATGGTTAATGGGTATTCAGGCTGGGGCAGGGTGGTAGTCATGGTTGATGGGTATTCAGGCTGTGAACAGTGTGATAATGATGGTTGATGGGTATTCAGGCTGTGGTAGTGTGACAGTGATGGTTGACGGGTTTTCAGGTTGTGAACAGTGTGATAGTGATGGTTAATGGGTATTCAGGCTGTGGCAGTGTGATAGTGATGGTTGATGGGTATTCAGGCTGTGGCAGCGTGACAGTGATGGGTGATGGGTATTCAATCAGTGAACAGTGTGACAGTGATGGTTGATGGGTATTCAGGCTGTGGCAGTGTGACAGTGATGCTTGATGGGTATTCAGGCTGTGGCACTGTGGTAGTGATGGTCGATGGGTATTGAGGTTGTGAACAGTGTGATAGTGATGGTTAATGGGTATTCAGGCTGTGGCAGTGTGATATTGATGTTTGATTGGCATTCAGGCTGTGGCACTGTGGTAGTGATGGTTGATGGGAACTAAGGCTGTGAACAGTGTGACAGTGATGGTTAATGGCTATTCAGGTTGTGAACAGTTTGATAGTGATGGTTAATCGGGATTCAAGCTGTGGCAGTGTGGTAGCCATGGTTGATGGGTATTCAGGCTGAAGCAGTGTGATAGTGATGGTTGATGGGTATTCAGGCTGTGAACAGTGTGATCGTGATTGTTGATGGGTATTCAGCCTGAACCATTGTGAATAGATGGTTGATGGGTATTCAGGCTGTGAACAGTGTGATAGTGATGCTTGATGGGTATTCAGGCTGTGAACAGTGTGATCGTGATGGTGAATGGACATTCAGGCAGTAGCAGCGTGATAGTAATCGTTGAAGGGTATTCAGTCTGTAGAAGTGTGACAGTGATGGTTGATGGGTATTCAGGCTGTGAACAGTGTGATAGTCATGGTTGAGTGGTATTCAGGCAGTAGCAGTGTGATAGTAATTGTTGATGGGTATTCAGGCTGTGAACAGTGAGAAAGTGATGGTTGATGGGTATACAGGCTGTAGCAGTGTGACAGTGATGGTTGATGGGTATTCAGGCAGTGAACAATGTGACAGTGAAAGTTGATGGGTATTCAGGCTGTGGCAGTGTGACAGTGATGGTTGATGGGTATTCAGGCTGAAGCAGTGTGACAGTGACGGTTGACGGGTATTCAGGCTGTGAACAGTGTGACAGTGATTGTTGATGTGTATTCAGCTGTGAACAGTGATAGTGATGGTTGATGGGTATTCACGCTGTGGCAATGTGATAGTGATGGTTCATGGGTATTCAGGCTGTGACCAGTGTGGTAGTCATGGTTGATGGGTATTCAGGCTGTGGCAGCGTGACAGTGATGGTTGATGGGTATTCAATCAGTGAACAGTGTCACAGTGATGGTTGATGGGTATTCAGGCTGTGGCAGTGTGACAGTGATGCTTGATGGGTATTCAGGGTTTGAACAACGTCATAATGTGAGAATTATAGTTGGTGTGTTTCCAGGCTGAACCAGTGTGACAGTGATGGTTGATGGGTATTCAGGCTGTAGCAGTGCGATAGTGATGGTTGATGGGAATTCAGGCAGTAGCAGTATGATAGTAATAGTTGATCGGTATTCAGGCTGTAGCAGTGTGACAGTGATGGTTGATGGGTGTACAAGCTGAGAACAGTGTGATAGTCATGGTTGATGGGTATTCAGGCTGCAGCAGTGTGACAAAGATGGTTGATGAGTATTCAGGCTGTAGCAGTGTGACAGTGATGGTTGATTGGTATTCAGGCTGTAGCAGTGCGACAGTGATGGTTGATGGGTATTCAGGCAGTGAACAGGGTGATAGTAATCGTTGATGGGTATTCAGGCTGTTGCAGTGCGACAGTGATGGTTGATGGGTATTCAGGCAGTGAACAGGGTGATAGTGATGGTTGATGGGTATTCAGGCTGAACCATTGTGAATAGATGGTTGATGGGTATTCAGGCTGTGAACAGTGTGATAGTGATTGTTGATGGGTATTCAGGCTGAACCATTGTGAATAGATGGTTGATGGGTATTCAGCTGTGAGCAGTGTGATGGTGATGGTTGATGGGTATTCAGGCTGTGAAAAGTGTGACAGTGATGGTTGATGTTTATGCAGGCTGTGTACAGTGTGGTACTGATGGTTGATGGGTATCCAGGCTGTGGCAGTGTGGTCGTGATGGTTGATGTGTATTCAGGCTGTGAACAGTGTGACAGTGATGGTTGATGGGTATTAAGGTTGTGAACAGTGTGATAGTGATGGTTAATGGATATTTAGGTTGGGGCAGTGTGGTAGTGATGGTTGATGTGTATTCAGGCTGTGAACAGTGTGACAGTGATGGTTGATGGGTATTAAGGTTGTGAACAGTGTGATAGTGATGGTTAATGGGTAATCAGGCTGGGGCAGGGTGGTAGTCATGGTTGATGGGTATTCAGGCTGTGAACAGTGTGATAATGATGGTTGATGGGTATTCAGGCTGTGGTAGTGTGACAGTGATGGTTGACGGGTTTTCAGGTTGTGAACAGTGTGATAGTGATGGTTAATGGGTATTCAGGCTGTGGCAGTGTGATAGTGATGGTTGATGGGTATTCAGGCTGTGGCAGCGTGACAGTGATGGGTGATGGGTATTCAATCAGTGAACAGTGTGACAGTGATGGTTGATGGGTATTCAGGCTGTGGCAGTGTGACAGTGATGCTTGATGGGTATTCAGGCTGTGGCACTGTGGTAGTGATGGTCGATGGGTATTGAGGTTGTGAACAGTGTGATAGTGATGGTTAATGGGTATTCAGGCTGTGGCAGTGTGATATTGATGTTTGATTGGCATTCAGGCTGTGGCACTGTGGTAGTGATGGTTGATGGGAACTAAGGCTGTGAACAGTGTGACAGTGATGGTTAATGGCTATTCAGGTTGTGAACAGTTTGATAGTGATGGTTAATCGGGATTCAAGCTGTGGCAGTGTGGTAGCCATGGTTGATGGGTATTCAGGCTGAAGCAGTGTGATAGTGATGGTTGATGGGTATTCAGGCTGTGAACAGTGTGATCGTGATTGTTGATGGGTATTCAGCCTGAACCATTGTGAATAGATGGTTGATGGGTATTCAGGCTGTGAACAGTGTGATAGTGATGCTTGATGGGTATTCAGGCTGTGAACAGTGTGATCGTGATGGTGAATGGACATTCAGGCAGTAGCAGCGTGATAGTAATCGTTGATGGGTATTCAGTCTGTAGAAGTGTGACAGTGATGGTTGATGGGTATTCAGGCTGTGAACAGTGTGATAGTCATGGTTGAGTGGTATTCAGGCAGTAGCAGTGTGATAGTAATTGTTGATGGGTATTCAGGCTGTGAACAGTGTGAAAGTGATGGTTGATGGGTATACAGGCTGTAGCAGTGTGACAGTGATGGTTGATGGGTATTCAGGCAGTGAACAATGTGACAGTGAAAGTTGATGGGTATTCAGGCTGTGGCAGTGTGACAGTGATGGTTGATGGGTATTCAGGCTGAAGCAGTGTGACAGTGACGGTTGACGGGTATTCAGGCTGTGAACAGTGTGACAGTGATTGTTGATGTGTATTCAGCTGTGAACAGTGATAGTGATGGTTGATGGGTATTCACGCTGTGGCAATGTGATAGTGATGGTTCATGGGTATTCAGGCTGTGACCAGTGTGGTAGTCATGGTTGATGGGTATTCAGGCTGTGGCAGCGTGACAGTGATGGTTGATGGGTATTCAATCAGTGAACAGTGTCACAGTGATGGTTGATGGGTATTCAGGCTGTGGCAGTGTGACAGTGATGCTTGATGGGTATTCAGGGTTTGAACAACGTCATAATGTGAGAATTATAGTTGGTGTGTTTCCAGGCTGAACCAGTGTGACAGTGATGGTTGATGGGTATTCAGGCTGTAGCAGTGCGATAGTGATGGTTGATGGGAATTCAGGCAGTAGCAGTATGATAGTAATAGTTGATCGGTATTCAGGCTGTAGCAGTGTGACAGTGATGGTTGATGGGTGTACAAGCTGAGAACAGTGTGATAGTCATGGTTGATGGGTATTCAGGCTGCAGCAGTGTGACAAAGATGGTTGATGAGTATTCAGGCTGTAGCAGTGTGACAGTGATGGTTGATTGGTATTCAGGCTGTAGCAGTGCGACAGTGATGGTTGATGGGTATTCAGGCAGTGAACAGGGTGATAGTAATCGTTGATGGGTATTCAGGCTGTTGCAGTGCGACAGTGATGGTTGATGGGTATTCAGGCAGTGAACAGGGTGATAGTGATGGTTGATGGGTATTCAGGCTGAACCATTGTGAATAGATGGTTGATGGGTATTCAGGCTGTGAACAGTGTGATAGTGATTGTTGATGGGTATTCAGGCTGAACCATTGTGAATAGATGGTTGATGGGTATTCAGCTGTGAGCAGTGTGATGGTGATGGTTGATGGGTATTCAGGCTGTGAAAAGTGTGGCAGTGATGGTTGATGTTTATGCAGGCTGTGTACAGTGTGGTACTGATGGTTGATGGGTATTCAGGCTGTGGCAGTGTGGTCGTGATGGTTGATGTGTATTCAGGCTGTGAACAGTGTGACAGTGATGGTTGATGGGTATTAAGGTTGCGAACAGTGTGATAGTGATGGTTAATGGATATTCAGGTTGGGGCAGTGTGGTAGTGATGGTTGATGTGTATTCAGGCTGTGAACAGTGTGACAGTGATGGTTGATGGGTACTAAGGTTGTGAACAGTGTGATAGTGATGGTTAATGGGTATTCAGGCTGGGGCAGGGTGGTAGTCATGGTTGATGGGTATTCAGGCTGTGAACAGTGTGATAATGATGGTTGATGGGTATTCAGGCTGTGGTAGTGTGACAGTGATGGTTGACGGGTTTTCAGGTTGTGAACAGTGTGATAGTGATGGTTAATGGGTATTCAGGCTGTGGCAGTGTGATAGTGATGGTTGATGGGTATTCAGGCTGTGGCACTGTGGTAGTGATGGTTGATGGGTATTGAGGTTGTGAACAGTGTGATAGTGATGGTTAATGGGTATTCAGGCTGTGGCAGTGTGATATTGATGTTTGATTGGCATTCAGGCTGTGGCACTGTGGTAGTGATGGTTGATGGGAACTAAGGCTGTGAACAGTGTGACAGTGATGGTTAATGGCTATTCAGGTTGTGAACAGTCTGATAGTGATGGTTAATCGGGATTCAAGCTGTGGCAGTGTGGTAGCCATGGTTGATGGGTATTCAGGCTGAAGCAGTGTGATAGTGATGGTTGATGGGTATTCAGGCTGTGAACAGTGTGATCGTGATTGTTGATGGGTATTCAGCCTGAACCATTGTGAATAGATGGTTGATGGGTATTCAGGCTGTGAACAGAGTGATAGTGATGCTTGATGGGTATTCAGGCTGTGAACAGTGTGATAGTGTTGGTTGATGGGTATTCAGGCTGTGGCAGTGTGATCGTGATGGTGAATGGACATTCAGGCAGTAGCAGCGTGATAGTAATCGTTGATGGGTATTCAGTCTGTAGCAGTGTGACAGTGATGGTTGATGGGTATTCAGGCTGTGAACAGTGTGATAGTGATGGTTGAGTGGTATTCAGGCAGTAGCAGTGTGACAGTAATTGTTGATGGGTATTCAGGCTGTGAACAGTGTGAAAGTGATGGTTGATGGGTATACAGGCTGTAGCAGTGTGACAGTGATGGTTGATGGGTATTCAGGCAGTGAACAATGTGACAGTGAAAGTTGATGGGTATTCAGGATGTGGCAGTGTGACAGTGATGGTTGATGGGTATTCAGGCTGAAGCAGTGTGACAGTGACGGTTGACGGGTATTCAGGCTGTGACCAGTGTGGTAGTCATGGTTGATGGGTATTCAGGCTGTGGCAGCGTGACAGTGATGGTTGATGGGTATTCAATCAGTGAACAGTGTCACAGTGATGGTTGATGGGTATTCAGGCTGTGGCAGTGTGACAGTGATGCTTGATGGGTATTCAGGTTTTGAACAACGTCATAATGTGAGAATTATAGTTGGTGTGTTTCCAGGCTGAACCAGTGTGACAGTGATGGTTGATGGGTATTCAGGCTGTAGCAGTGCGATAGTGATGGTTGATGGGAATTCAGGCAGTAGCAGTATGATAGTAATAGTTGATCGGTATTCAGGCTGTAGCAGTGTGACAGTGATGGTTGATGGGTGTACAAGCTGAGAACAGTGTGATAGTCATGGTTGATGGGTATTCAGGCTGCAGCAGTGTGACAAAGATGGTTGATGAGTATTCAGGCTGTAGCAGTGTGACAGTGATGGTTGATTGGTATTCAGGCTGTAGCAGTGCGACAGTGATGGTTGATGGGTATTCAGGCAGTGAACAGGGTGATAGTGATGGTTCATGGTTATACAGGCTGTAGCAGTGTGATGGTGATGGATGATGTGTATTCAGGCTGTGAACAGTGTTATAGTGATTGTTGATGGGTATTCAGGCTGAACCATTGTGAATAGATGGTTGATGGGTAATCAGGCTGTGAACATTGTGATAGTTATGGTTGATGGCGATTCAGGCTGTGGCAGGGTGCTCGTGATGGCTGATGGGTATTCAGGCTGTGGCCGTGCGATAGTGATGGTTGATGGGTATTAAGGCTGTGAACAGTGTGACAGTGATGGTTAATGGTTATGCAGGTTGTGAACAGTGTGATAGTGATGGTTAATGGGGATTCAAGCTGTGGCAGTGTGGTAGCCATGGTTGATGGGTATTCAGGCTGTAGCAGTGTGATAGTGATGTTTGATGGGTATTCAGGCTGTAGCAGTGTGACAGTGACGGTTGACTAGTATTCAAGCTGTAGCAGTGTGATCGTGATGGTTGATGGGTATTCAGGCTGTGAACAGTGTGATAGTGATTGTTGATGGGTATTCAGGCTGTAGCAGTGTGACAGTGACGGTTGACTAGTATTCAAGCTGTAGCAGTGTGCTCGTGATGGTTGATGGGTATTCAGGCTGTGAACAGTGTGATAGTGATGGTTAATGGGTATTCAGGCTGTGGCAGTGTGATAGTAATGGTTGATGGGTATTCAGGCTGTGGCACTGTGGTAGTGGTGGTTGATGGGTATTCAGGCTGTGAACAGTGTGACAGTGATGGTTGATGGGTATTCAGGCTGTAGCAGTGTGACAGTGACGGTTGACTAGTATTCAAGCTGTAGCAGTGTGATCGTGATGGTTGATGGGTATTCAGGCTGTGAACAGCGTGATAGTGATTGTTGATGGGTATTCAGGCTGAACCATTGTGAATAGATGGTTGATGGGTATTCAGGCCGTGATCAGTGTGACAGTGATGGTTGATGTTTATTCAGGCTGTGTACAGTGTGGTTGTGATGGTTGATGGATATTCAGGCTGTGGCAGTGTGATAGTGATGGTTGATGGGTATTCAGGCTGTGTACAGCGTGGTAGTGATGGTTGATGGGTATTCAGGCTGTGGCAGTGTGATAGTGATGGTTGATGGGTAGTCAGGCTGTGGCACTGTGGTAGTGATGGTTGATGGGTAGTCAGGCTGTGAACAGTGTGACAGTGATGGTTGATGGGTATTCAGGCTGTGGCAGTGTGGTAGTGATGGTTGATGTTTATTCAGGCTGTGGCACTGTGGTAGTGATGGTTGATGGGTATTCAGGCTGTGTACAGTGTGGTAATGATGGTTGATGGATATTCAGGCTGTGTACAGTGTGTTTGTGATAGTTGATGTGTATTCAGGCTGTGGCAGTGTGATAGTGATGATTGATGCGTGTTCAGGCTGTGGCAGTGTGATAGTGATGGTTGATGGGTAGTCAGGCTGTGGCACTGTGGTAGTGATGGTTGATGGGTATTCAGGCTGTGGCACTGTGGTAGTGATAGTTGATGGGCATTCAGGCTGTGTACAGTGTGGTAGTGATGGTTGATGGGTATTCAGGCTGTATACAGTGTGGTAGCCACTGTTGATGGGTATTCAGGCTGTAGCAGTGTGATAGTGATGGTTGATGGGTATTCAGGCTGTGAACAGTGTGATAGTGTTGGTTGATGGGTATTCAGGCTGTGGCAGTGTGATCGTGATGGTGAATGGACATTCAGGCAGTAGCAGCGTGATAGTAATCGTTGATGGGTATTCAGTCTGTAGCAGTGTGACAGTGATGGTTGATGGGTATTCAGGCTGTGAACAGTGTGATAGTGATGGTTGAGTGGTATTCAGGCAGTAGCAGTGTGATAGGAATTGTTGATGGGTATTCAGGCTGTGAACAGTGTGAAAGTGATGGTTGATGGGTATACAGGCTGTTGCAGTGTGACAGTGATGGTTGATGGGTATTCAGGCAGTAACAATGTGACAGTGAAAGTTGATGGGTATTCAGGCTGTGGCAGTGTGACAGTGATGGTTGATGGGTATTCAGGCTGAAGCAGTGTGACAGTGACGGTTGACGGGTATTCAGGCTGTGAACAGTGTGACAGTGATTGTCGATGTGTATTCAGCTGTGAACAGTGATAGTGATGGTTGATGGGTATTCACGCTGTGGCAATGTGATAGTGATGGTTCATGGGTATTCAGGCTGTGACCAGTGTGGTAGTCATGGTTGATGGGTATTCAGGCTGTGGCAGCGTGACAGTGATGGTTGATGGGTATTCAATCAGTGAACAGTGTGACAGTGATGGTTGATGGGTATTCAGGCTGTGGCAGTGTGACAGTGATGCTTGATGGGTATTCAGGTTTTGAACAACGTCATAATGTGAGAATTATAGTTGGTGAGTTTCCAGGCTGAACCAGTGTGACAGTGATGGTTGATGGGTATTCAGGCTGTAGCAGTGCGATAGTGATGGTTGATGGGAATTCAGGCAGTAGCAGTATGATAGTAATAGTTGATCGGTATTCAGGCTGTAGCAGTGTGACAGTGATGGTTGATGGGTGTACAAGCTGAGAACAGTGTGATAGTCATGGTTGATGGGTATTCAGGCAGTGAACAGGGCGATAGTGATGGTTCATGGTTATACAGGCTGTAGCAGTGTGATAGTGATGGCTGATGTGTATTCAGGCTGTGAACAGTGTTATAGTGATTGTTGATGGGTATTCAGGCTGAACCATTGTGAATAGATGGTTGATGGGTATTCAGGCTGTGAACATTATGATAGTTATGGTTGATGGCGATTCAGGCTGTGGCAGGGTGCTCGTGATGGTTGATGGGTATTCAGGCTGTGAACACTGTGATAGTGATGGCTGATGGGTATTCAGGCTATGAACAGTGTGATAGTGATGGTTAATGGGTATTCAGGCTGTGGCCGTGCGATAGTGATGGTTGGTGGGTACTCAGGCTGTGGCACTGTGATAGTGATGGTTGATGGGTATTCAGGCTGTGGCACTGTGGTAGTGGTGGTTGATGGGTATTCAGGCTGTGAACAGTGTGACAGTGATGCTTGATGGGTATTCAGGCTGTAGCAGTGTGACAGTGACGGTTGACTAGTATTCAAGCTGTAGCAGTGTGATCGTGATGGTTGATGGGTATTCAGGCTGTGAACAGTGTGAGAGTGATTGTTGATGGGTATTCAGGCTGAACCATTGTGAATAGATGGTTGATGGGTATTCAGGCCGTGATCAGTGTGACAGTGATGGTTGATGTTTATTCAGGCTGTGTACAGTGTGGTTGTGATGGTTGATGGATATTCAGGCTGTGGCAGTGTGATAGTGATGGTTGATGGGTATTCAGGCTGTGTACAGTGTGGTAGTGATGGTTGATGGGTATTCAGGCTGTGGCAGTGTGATAGTGATGGTTGATGGGTAGTCAGGCTGTGGCACTGTGGTAGTGATGGTTGATGGGTATTCAGGCTGTGAACAGTGTGACAGTGATGGTTGATGGGTATTCAGGCTGTGGCAGTGTGGTAGTGATGGTTGATGTTTATTCAGGCTGTGGCACTGTGGTAGTGATGGTTGATGGGTATTCAGGCTGTGTACATTGTGGTAATGATGGTTGATGGATATTCAGGCTGTGTACAGTGTGTTTGTGATAGTTGATGGGTATTCAGGCTGTGGCAGTGTGATAGTGATGATTGATGCGTGTTCAGGCTGTGGCAGTGTGATAGTGATGGTTGATGGGTAGTCAGGCTGTGGCACTGTGGTAGTGATGGTTGATGGGTATTCAGGCTGTGGCACTGTGGTAGTGATAGTTGATGGGTATTCAGGCTGTGTACAGTGTGGTAGTGATGGTTGATGGGTATTCAGGCTGTATACAGTGTGGTAGCCACTGTTGATGGGTATTCAGGCTGTAGCAGTGTGATAGTGATGGTTGATGGGTATTCAGGCTGTGAACAGTGTGATAGTGATTGTTTTTGGGTATTCAGGCTGAACCATTGCGAATAGATGGTTGATGGGTATTCAGGCTGTTACATTGTGATAGTGATGGTTGATGGCTATTCAGGCTGTGGCACTGTGGTAGTGATGGTTGATGTGTATTCAGGCTGTGAACAGTGTGTCAGTGATGGTTGATGGGTATTCAGGTTGTGAACAGTGTGATAGTGATGATTAATGGGTATTCAGGCTGTGAACAGTGTTGGTTGATGGGTATTCAGGCTGCAGCAGTTTGATAGTGATGGTTAATGGATATTCAGGCAGTTGCAGCGTGATAGTAATCGTTGATGGGTATTCAGGCTGTAGCAGTGTGATCGTAATGGTTAATGGATATTCAGGCAGTAGCAGCGTGATAGTAATCGTTGATGGGTATTAAGGCTGTGAACAGTGTGATGGTGATGGTTGATGGGTGTTCAGTCTGTAGCAGTGTGACAGTGATGGTTGATGGGTATTCAGGCTGTGAATAGTGTGATAGTGATGGTTGATGGGTATACAGGCTGTAGCAGTGTGACAGTGACGGTTGACTGGTATTCAAGCTGTAGCAGTGTGATCGTGATGGTTGATGGGTATTCAGGCTCTGAACAGTGTGATAGTGAAAGTTGATGGGAATTCAATCAGTGAACAGTGTGACAGTGACGGTGGATGGGTATTAAGGCAGTGAACAGGGTGACAGTGATGGTTGATGGGTATTCAGGCTGTGAACAGTGTGATAGTGATGGTTAATGGGTATTCAGGCTGTGGCAGTATGACAGTGACGGTTGACTGGTATTCAAGCTGTATCAGTGTGATCGTGATGGTTGATGGGTATTCAGGCTGTTAACAGTGCGATTGTTGAAGGGTATTCAGGCTGAACCATTGTGAATAGATGGTTGATGGGTATTCAGGCCGTGATCAGTGTGACAGTGATGGTTGATGTTTATTCAGGCTGTGTACAGTGTGGTTGTGATGGTTGATGGATATTCAGGCTGTGGCAGTGTGATAGTGATGGTTGATGGGTATTCAGGCTGTGTACAGCGTGGTAGTGATGGTTGATGGGTATTCAGGCTGTGGCAGTGTGATAGTGATGGTTGATGGGTAGTCAGGCTGTGGCACTGTGGTAGTGATGGTTGATGGGTAGTCAGGCTGTGAACAGTGTGACAGTGATGGTTGATGGGTATTCAGGCTGTGGCAGTGTGGTAGTGATGGTTGATGTTTATTCAGGCTGTGGCACTGTGGTAGTGATGGTTGATGGGTATTCAGGCTGTGTACAGTGTGGTAATGATGGTTGATGGATATTCAGGCTGTGTACAGTGTGTTTGTGATAGTTGATGTGTATTCAGGCTGTGGCAGTGTGATAGTGATGATTGATGCGTGTTCAGGCTGTGGCAGTGTGATAGTGATGGTTGATGGGTAGTCAGGCTGTGGCACTGTGGTAGTGATGGTTGATGGGTATTCAGGCTGTGGCACTGTGGTAGTGATAGTTGATGGGCATTCAGGCTGTGTACAGTGTGGTAGTGATGGTTGATGGGTATTCAGGCTGTATACAGTGTGGTAGCCACTGTTGATGGGTATTCAGGCTGTAGCAGTGTGATAGTGATGGTTGATGGGTATTCAGGCTGTGAACAGTGTGATAGTGTTGGTTGATGGGTATTCAGGCTGTGGCAGTGTGATCGTGATGGTGAATGGACATTCAGGCAGTAGCAGCGTGATAGTAATCGTTGATGGGTATTCAGTCTGTAGCAGTGTGACAGTGATGGTTGATGGGTATTCAGGCTGTGAACAGTGTGATAGTGATGGTTGAGTGGTATTCAGGCAGTAGCAGTGTGATAGTAATCGTTAATGGATATTCAGGCAGTAGCAGTGTGATAGGAATTGTTGATGGGTATTCAGGCTGTGAACAGTGTGAAAGTGATGGTTGATGGGTATACAGGCTGTTGCAGTGTGACAGTGATGGTTGATGGGTATTCAGGCAGTAACAATGTGACAGTGAAAGTTGATGGGTATTCAGGCTGTGGCAGTGTGACAGTGATGGTTGATGGGTATTCAGGCTGAAGCAGTGTGACAGTGACGGTTGACGGGTATTCAGGCTGTGAACAGTGTGACAGTGATTGTCGATGTGTATTCAGCTGTGAACAGTGATAGTGATGGTTGATGGGTATTCACGCTGTGGCAATGTGATAGTGATGGTTCATGGGTATTCAGGCTGTGACCAGTGTGGTAGTCATGGTTGATGGGTATTCAGGCTGTGGCAGCGTGACAGTGATGGTTGATGGGTATTCAATCAGTGAACAGTGTGACAGTGATGGTTGATGGGTATTCAGGCTGTGGCAGTGTGACAGTGATGCTTGATGGGTATTCAGGTTTTGAACAACGTCATAATGTGAGAATTATAGTTGGTGTGTTTCCAGGCTGAACCAGTGTGACAGTGATGGTTGATGGGTATTCAGGCTGTAGCAGTGCGATAGTGATGGTTGATGGGAATTCAGGCAGTAGCAGTATGATAGTAATAGTTGATCGGTATTCAGGCTGTAGCAGTGTGACAGTGATGGTTGATGGGTGTACAAGCTGAGAACAGTGTGATAGTCATGGTTGATGGGTATTCAGGCAGTGAACAGGGCGATAGTGATGGTTCATGGTTATACAGGCTGTAGCAGTGTGATAGTGATGGCTGATGTGTATTCAGGCTGTGAACAGTGTTATAGTGATTGTTGATGGGTATTCAGGCTGAACCATTGTGAATAGATGGTTGATGGGTATTCAGGCTGTGAACATTATGATAATTATGGTTGATGGCGATTCAGGCTGTGGCAGGGTGCTCGTGATGGTTGATGGGTATTCAGGCTGTGAACACTGTGATAGTGATGGCTGATGGGTATTCAGGCTATGAACAGTGTGATAGTGATGGTTAATGGGTATTCAGGCTGTGGCCGTGCGATAGTGATGGTTGGTGGGTACTCAGGCTGTGGCACTGTGATAGTGATGGTTGATGGGTATTCAGGCTGTGGCACTGTGGTAGTGGTGGTTGATGGGTATTCAGGCTGTGAACAGTGTGACAGTGATGCTTGATGGGTATTCAGGCTGGAGCAGTGTGACAGTGACGGTTGACTAGTATTCAAGCTGTAGCAGTGTGATCGTGATGGTTGATGGGTATTCAGGCTGTGAACAGTGTGATAGTGATTGTTGATGGGTATTCAGGCTGAACCATTGTGAATAGATGGTTGATGGGTATTCAGGCCGTGATCAGTGTGACAGTGATGGTTGATGTTTATTCAGGCTGTGTACAGTGTGGTTGTGATGGTTGATGGATATTCAGGCTGTGGCAGTGTGATAGTGATGGTTGATGGGTATTCAGGCTGTGTACAGTGTGGTAGTGATGGTTGATGGGTATTCAGGCTGTGGCAGTGTGATAGTGATGGTTGATGGGTAGTCAGGCTGTGGCACTGTGGTAGTGATGGTTGATGGGTATTCAGGCTGTGAACAGTGTGACAGTGATGGTTGATGGGTATTCAGGCTGTGGCAGTGTGGTAGTGATGGTTGATGTTTATTCAGGCTGTGGCACTGTGGTAGTGATGGTTGATGGGTATTCAGGCTGTGTACATTGTGGTAATGATGGTTGATGGATATTCAGGCTGTGTACAGTGTGTTTGTGATAGTTGATGGGTATTCAGGCTGTGGCAGTGTGATAGTGATGATTGATGCGTGTTCAGGCTGTGGCAGTGTGATAGTGATGGTTGATGGGTAGTCAGGCTGTGGCACTGTGGTAGTGATGGTTGATGGGTATTCAGGCTGTGGCACTGTGGTAGTGATAGTTGATGGGTATTCAGGCTGTGTACAGTGTGGTAGTGATGGTTGATGGGTATTCAGGCTGTATACAGTGTGGTAGCCACTGTTGATGGGTATTCAGGCTGTAGCAGTGTGATAGTGATGGTTGATGGGTATTCAGGCTGTGAACAGTGTGATAGTGATTGTTTTTGGGTATTCAGGCTGAACCATTGCGAATAGATGGTTGATGGGTATTCAGGCTGTTACATTGTGATAGTGATGGTTGATGGCTATTCAGGCTGTGGCACTGTGGTAGTGATGGTTGATGTGTATTCAGGCTGTGAACAGTGTGTCAGTGATGGTTGATGGGTATTCAGGTTGTGAACAGTGTGATAGTGATGATTAATGGGTATTCAGGCTGTGAACAGTGTTGGTTGATGGGTATTCAGGCTGCAGCAGTTTGATAGTGATGGTTAATGGATATTCAGGCAGTAGCAGCGTGATAGTAATCGTTGATGGGTATTCAGGCTGTAGCAGTGTGATAGTAATGGTTAATGGATATTCAGGCAGTAGCAGCGTGATAGTAATCGTTGATGGGTATTAAGGCTGTGAACAGTGTGATGGTGATGGTTGATGGGTGTTCAGTCTGTAGCAGTGTGACAGTGATGGTTGATGGGTATTCAGGCTGTGAATAGTGTGATAGTGATGGTTGATGGGTATACAGGCTGTAGCAGTGTGACAGTGACGGTTGACTGGTATTCAAGCTGTAGCAGTGTGATCGTGATGGTTGATGGGTATTCAGGCTCTGAACAGTGTGATAGTGAAAGTTGATGGGAATTCAATCAGTGAACAGTGTGACAGTGACGGTGGATGGGTATTAAGGCAGTGAACAGGGTGACAGTGATGGTTGATGGGTATTCAGGCTGTGAACAGTGTGATAGTGATGGTTAATGGGTATTCAGGCTGTGGCAGTATGACAGTGACGGTTGACTGGTATTCAAGCTGTATCAGTGTGATCGTGATGGTTGATGGGTATTCAGGCTGTTAACAGTGCGATTGTTGAAGGGTATTCAGGCTGAACCATTGTGAATAGATGGTTGATGGGTATTCAGGCTGTAGCAGTGTGACAGTGATGGTTGATTGGTATTCAGGCTGTAGCAGTGCGACAGTGATGGTTGATGGGTATTCAGGCAGTGAACAGGGTGATAGTGATGGTTCATGGTTATTCAGGCTGTAGCAGTGTGATAGTGATGGCTGATGTGTATTCAGGCTGTGAACAGTGTTATAGTGATTGTTGATGGGTATTCAGGCTGAACCATTGTGAATAGATGGTTGATGGGTATTCAGGCTGAACCATTGTGAATAGATGGTTGATGGGTATTCAGGCTGTGAACAGTGTGATAGTGATGGTTGATGTGTATTCAGCTTTGAACAGTGTGATAGTGATGGTTAATGGGTATTCAGGCTGTTAACAGTGCGACAGTGATTGTTGAAGGGTATTCAGGCTGAACCATTGTGAATAGATGGTTGATGGGTATTCAGGCTGAACCATAGTGAATAGATGGTTGATGGGTATTCAGGCTGTGAACAGTGTGATAGTGATGGTTGATGTGTATTCAGCTGTGAACAGTGTGATAGTGATGGTTGATGGGTATTCAGGCTGTGGCAGTGTGACAGCGACGGTTGACTAGTATTCAAGCTGTAGCAGTGTGATCGTGATGGTTGATGGGTATTCAGGCTGTGAACAGTGTGATCGTGATTGTTGATGGGTATTCAGGCTGAACCATTGTGAAAAAATGGTTGATGGGTATTCAGGCTGTGGCAGTGTGATAGTGATGGTTGATGGGTATTCAGGCTGTGAACAGTGTGATACTGATGGTTGATGGGTATTCAGGCTGTGGTAGTGTGATAGTGATGGTTGATGGGTATTCAGGCTGTCAACAGTGTGATAGTGATGGTTGATGGGTATTCAGGCTGTGAACAGCGTGATAGTGATGGTTGAATTGTATTCAGGCAGTGGCAGTGTGATAGTGATGGTTGATGGGCATTCAGGTTGTGAACAGTGTAGTAGTGTTAGTTGATGGGTATTCAGGCTGTAGCAGTGTGATAGTGATGGTTGATGGGTATTCAGGCTGTAGCAGTGTGACAGTGATGGTTGATGGGTATTCAGGCAGTAGCAGCGTGATAGTAATCGTTGATGGGTATTCAGGCTGTGAACAGTTTGATTGTGATGGTTGATGAGTATTCAGGCTGTACAAAGAACAAAGGACAAAAAAATGTACAGCACAGGAACAGGCCCTTCGGCCCTCCAAGCCCGTGCCGACCATGCTGCCCGACTAAACTACAATCTTCTACACTTCCTGGGTCCGTATCCTTCTATTCCCATCCTATTCATATATTTGTCTAGATGCCCCTTAAATGTCCCTATCGTCCCTGCTTCCACTACCTCCTCCGGTAGCGAGTTCCAGGCACCCACTACCCTCTGCGTAAAAAACTTGCCTCGTACATCTACTCTAAACCTTGCCCCTCTCACCTTAAACCTATGCCCCCTAGTAATTGACCCCTCTACCCTGGGGAAAAGCCTCTGACTATCCACTCTGTCTATGCCCCTCATAATTTTGTATACCTCTATCAGGTCTCCCCTCAACCTCCTTCGTTCCAGTGAAAACAAACCGAGTTTATTCAAGCGCTCCTCATAGCTAATGCCCTCCATACCAGGCAACATTCTGGTAAATCTCTTCTGCACCCTCTCTAAAGCCTCCACATCCTTCTGGTAGTGTGGCGACCAGAATTGAACACTATACTCCAAGTGTGGCCTAACTAAGGTTCTATACAGCTGCAACATGACTTGCCAATTTTTATACTCAATGCCCCGGCCAATGAAGGCAAGCATGCCTTATGCCTTCTTGACTACCTTCTCCACCTGTGTTGCCCCTTTCAGTGACCTGTGGACCTGTACTCCTAGATCTCTTTGACTTTCAATACTCTTGAGGGTTCTACCATTCACTGTATATTCCCTACCTGCATTAGACCTTCCAAAATGCATTACCTCACATTTGTCCGGATTAAACTCCATCTGCCATCTCTCCGCCCAAGTCTCCAGACAATCTAAATCCTGCTGTATCCTCCGACAGTCCTCATCGCTATCCGCAATTCCACCAACCTTTGTGTCGTCTGCAAACTTACTAATCAGACCAGTTACATTTTCCTCCAAATCATTTATATATACTACAAAGAGCAAAGGTCCCAGCACTGATCCCTGTGGAACACCACTGGTCACAGCCCTCCAATTAGAAAAGCATCCCTCCATTGCTACTCTCTGCCTTCTATGGCCTAGCCAGTTCTGTATCCACCTTGCCAGCTCACCCCTGATCCCGTGTGACTTCACCTTTTGTACTAGTCTACCATGAGGGACCTTGTCAAAGGCCTTACTGAAGTCCATATAGACAACATCTACTGCCCTACCTGCATCAATCATCTTAGTGACCTCCTCGAAAAACTCTATCAAGTTAGTGAGACACGACCTCCCATTCACAAAACCGTGCTGCCTCTCACTAATACGTCCATTTGCTTCCAAATGGGAGTAGATCCTGTCTCGAAGAATTCTCTCCAGTAATTTCCCTACCACTGAAGTAAGGCTCACCGGCCTGTAGTTCCCAGGATTATCTTTGCTACCCTTCTTAAACAGAGGAACAACATTGGCTATTCTCCAGTCCTCCGGGACATCCCCTGAAGACAGCGAGGATCCAAAGATTTCTGTCAAGGCCTCAGCAATTTCCTCTCCAGCCTCCTTCAGTATTCTGGGGTAGATCCCATCAGGCCCTGGGGACTTATCTACCTTAATATTTTTACGACACACAACACCTCGTCTTTTTGGATCACAATGTGACCCAGGCTATCTACACCCCCTTCTCCAGACTCAACATCTACCAATTCCTTCTCTTTGGTGAATACTGATGCAAAGTATTCATTTAGTACCTCGCCCATTTCCTCTGGCTCCACACATAGATTCCCTTGCCTATCCTTCAGTGGGCCAACCCTTTCCCTGGCTACCCTCTTGCTTTTTATGTACATGTAAAAAGCCTTGGGATTTTCCTTAACCCTATTTGCCAATGACTTTTCGTGACCCCTTCTAGCCCTCCTGACTCCTTGCTTAAGTTCCTTCCTACTTTCCTTATATTCCATGCAGGCTTCGTCTGTTCCCAGCCTTTTAGCCCTGACAAATGCCTCCTTTTTCTTTTTGACGAGGCCGACAATATCACTCGTCATCCAAGGTTCCCGGAAATTGCCGTATTTATCTTTCTTCCTCACAGGAACATGCCGGTCCTGTATTCCTTTCAACTGCCACTTGAAAGCCTCCCACATGTCAGATGTTGATTTGCCCTCAAACATCCGCCCCCAATCTATGTTCTTCAGTTCCCGCCTAATATTGTTATAATTAGCCTTCCCCCAATTTAGCACATTCATCCTCGGACCACTCTTATCCTTGTCCACCAGTACTTTAAAACTTACTGAATTGTGGTCATTGCTACCGAAATGCTCCCCTACTGAAACATCTACCACCTGGCCGGGCTCATTCCCCAATACCATGTCCAGTACCGCCCCTTCCCTCGTTGGACTGGCTAGTGTAGCAGTGTGATAGTGATGGTTAATGGATATTCAGGCAGTAGCATCGTGACAGTAATCGTTGATGGGTATTGAGGCTCTGAACAGTTTGATAGTGACGGTTGATGGGTATTCAGGCTGTGAACAGTGTGATAGTGATGGTTTATGGGTATTCAGGCTGTGGCAGTGTGATAGTGATGGTTGAATGGTATTCAGGCTGTGGCACTGTGGTAGTGATGGTTGATGGGTATTAAGGCTGTCAACAGTGTGATTGTGATGGTTAATGGGGATTCAAGCTGTAGCAGTGTGGTAGCCATGGCTGATGGGTATTCAGGCTGTTGCAGTGTGACAGTGATGGTTGATTGGTATTCAGGCTGTAGCAGTGTGATAGTGATGGTTCATGGGTATTCAGGCAGTAGCAGTGTGATAGTAATCGTTGATGGGTATTCAGGCTGTAGCAGTGCGACAGTGCTGGTTGATGGGTATTCAGGCAGTGAACAGGGTGATAGTGATGGTTCATGGGTATTCAGGCTGTAGCAGTGTGATAGTGATGGCTGATGTGTATTCAGGCTGTGAACAGTGTGATAGTGATTGTTGATAGGTATTCAGACTGAACCATTGTGAATAGATCGTTGATGGATATTCAGCTGTGAACAGTGGGACAGTGATGGTTGATGTTTATTCAGGCTGTGTACAGTGTGGTAGTGATGGTTGATGGGTATTCAGGCTGTGGCAGGGTGGTAGTGATGGTTGATGGGTATTCAGGCTGTGTACAGTGTGGTAGTGATGGTTGATGGGTATTCAGGCTGTGGCAGTGTGATAGTGATGGTTGATGAGTATTCAGGCTGTGGCACTGTGGTAGTGATGGTTGATGGATATTCAGGCTGTGAACAGTGTGACAGTGATGGTTGATGGGTAATCATTGATGGGTATTCAGGCAGTAGCAGCGTGATAGTAATCGTTCATGGGTATTCAGGCTGTGAACAGTGTGATAGTGATGGTTGATGGGTATTCAGTCTGTAGCAGTGTGACAGTGATGGTTGATGGGTATTCAGGCTGTGAACAGTGTGACAGTGATGGTTGATGGGTATTGTGACTGTGATGGTTGATGGGTATTCAGGCTGTGAACAGTGTAACAGTGATGGTTGATGGATATTCAGGCTGTAGCAGTGTGATAGTAATGTTTAATGGATATTCAGGCTGTGAACAGTGTGATAGTGATGGTTGAGTGGTATTCAGGCAGTAGCAGTGTGACAGTGATGGTTGATGGGTATTCAGGCTGTGAACAGTGTGATCGTGAAAGTTGATGGGAATGCAATCAGTGAAAAGTGTGACAGTGATGGTTGATGGGTACTGTGACAGTGATGGTTGATGGGTATTCAGGCTGTGAACAGTGTGACAGTGATGGTTGATGGGTATTCAGGCTGTAGCAGTGTGACAGTGACGGTTGACTGGTATTCAAGCTGTAGCAGTGTGATCGTGATGGTTGATGGGTATTCAGGCTGTGAACAGTGTGACAGTGATTGTTGAAGGGAATTCAGGCTGAACCATTGTGAATAGATGGTTGATGGGTATTCAGGCTGTGAACAGTGTGATAGTGATGGTTGATGTGTATTCAGCTGTGAACAGCGTGACAGTGATGGTTGATGTGTATTCAATCAGTGAACAGTGTGACAGTCATGGTTGATGGGTATTAAGGCAGTGAACAGGGTGACAGTGATGGTTGATGTGTATTCAGGCTGTGAACAGTGTGAGAGTGATGGCTGATGGGTATTCAGGCTGTGAACAGTGTGACAGTGATGGTTGATGTTTATTCAGGCTGTGTACAGTGTTGTAGTGATGGTTGATGGATATTCAGGCTGTGGCAGTGGGGTAGTGATGGTTGATGGGTATTCAGGCTGTGAAGATTGTGATAGTGATGGTTGATGGGTATTCAGGCAGTGGCAGTGTGCTCGTGATGATTGATGGGTATTCAGGTTGTGAACAGTGTGATAGTGATGGTTAATGGGTATTCAGGCTGTGGCGGTGTGGTAGTCATGGTTGATGGGTATTCAGGCTGTGACCAGTGTGATAGTGATGATTAATGGGTATTCAGGCTGTGAACAGTGTGATACTGATGGTTGATGGGTATTCAGGCTGTGGTAGTGTGATCGTGATGGTTCATGGTCATTCAGGCTGTCAACAGTGTGATTGTGATGGTTGATGGTTATTCAGGCTGTGAACAGCGTGATAGTGATGGTTGAATTGTATTCAGGCTGTGGCAGTGTGATAGTGATGGTTGATGGGCATTCAGTTTGTGAACAGTGTGGTAGTGTTGGTTGATGGGTATTCAGGCTGTAGCAGTGTGATAGTGATGGTTAATGGATATTCAGGCAGTAGCATCGTGATAGTAATCGATGATGGATATTCCGGCTCTGAACAGTTTGATTGTGATGGTTGATGAGTATTCAGGCTGTAGCAGTGTGACAGTGATGGTTGATGGGTATTCAGGCTGTTGCAGTGTGGCAGTGATGGTTGATGGCTATTCAGGCTGTGGCAGTGTGATAGTGTTGGTTGATGGGTATTAATGCTGCAGCAGTTTGATAGTAATGGTGAATGGATATTCAGGCACTAGCAGCGTGATAGTAATCGTTGATGGGTATTCAGGCTGTGAACAGTGTGATAGTGATGGTTATTCAGGCTGTAGCATCGTGACAGCGATGGTTGAGTGGTATTCAGGCAGGAGCAGTGGGATAGTAATCGTTGATGGGTATTCAGGCTGTGAACAGTGTGATAGTAATGGTTGATGGGTATACAGGCTGTAGCAGTGTGACAGTGATGGTTGATGGGTACTCAGGCTGTGAACAGTGTGACAGTGATGGTTAATGGGTATTAAGGCAGTGAACAGGGTGACAGTGATGGTTGATGGGTATTCAGGCTGTCGCAGTGTGATAGTGATGGTTGATGGGTATTCAGGCTGTGGCACTGTGGTAGTGATGGTTGATGTGTATTCAGGCTGTGGCAGTGTGATAGTGTTGGTTGATGGGTATTCATGCTGCAGCAGTTTGATAGTAATGGTGAATGGATATTCAGGCACTAGCAGCGTGATAGTAATCGTTGATGGGTATTCAGGCTGTGAACAGTGTGATAGTGATGGTTATTCAGGCTGTAGCATCGTGACAGCGATGGTTGAGTGGTATTCAGGCAGGAGCAGTGGGATAGTAATCGTTGATGGGTATTCAGGCTGTGAACAGTGTGATAGTGATGGTTGATGGGTATACAGGCTGTAGCAGTGTGACAGTGATGGTTGATGGGTATTCAGGCTGTGAACAGTGTGACAGTGATGGTTAATGGGTATTAAGGCAGTGAACAGCGTGACAGTGACGGTTGACTGGTATTCAAGCTGTAGCAGTGTGATCGTGATGGTTGATGGGTATTCAGGATGTGAACAGTGTGACAGTGATTGTTGATGGGTATACAGGCCGTGGCAGTGTGGTAGTCATGGTTGATGGGTATTCAGGCTGTGGCAGTGTGGCAGTGATGGTTGATGCGTATTCAATCAGTGAACAGCGTGACAGTGATGGTTGATGGGTATTAAGGCAGTGAACAGGGTGACAGTGATGGTTGATGTGTATTCAGGCTGTGAACAGTGTGACAGTGATGGTTGATGGGTATTCACGCTGTGGCACTGTGGTAGTGATGGCTGATGGGTATTCAGGCTCTGAACAGTGTGACAGTGATTGTTGATGAGTATTCAGGCTGAACGATTGTGAATAGATGGTTGATGGGTATACAGGCTGTGAACCGTGTGACAGTGATGGTTGATGTTTATTCAGGCTTTGTACAGTGTGGTAGTGATGGTTGATGGGTATTCAGGCTGCGGCAGTGTGGTAGTGATGGTTGATGGGTATTCAGGCTGTGAACATTGTGATAGTGATGGTTGATGGCTATTCAGGCTGTGGCAGTGTGCTCGTGATGGTTGATGGGTATTCACGCTGTGAACAGTGTGATAGTGATTGTTGATGGGTATTCAGGCTGAACCATTGTGAATAGATGGTTGATGGGTATTCAGGCTGTGAACAGTGTGACAGTGATGGTTAATGTTGATTCAGGCTGTGAACATTGTGATAGTGATGGTTGATGGCTATTCAGGCTGTGGCAGTGTGCTCGTGATGGTTGATGGGTATTTAGGCTGTTACATTGTGATAGTGATGGTTGATGGCTATTCAGGCTGTGGCACTGTGTTAGTGATGGTTGATGGGTTTTAAGGCTGTGAACAGTGTGATAGTGTTGGTTGATGGGTATTCAGGCTGCAGCAGTTTGATAGTGATGGTTAATGGATATTCAGGCAGTAGCAGCGTGATAGTAATCGTTGATGGGCATTCAGGCTGTAGCAGTGTGATCATGATGGTTAATGGACATTCAGGCAGCAGCAGCGTGACAGTAATCGTTGATGGGTATTCAGGCTGTGAACAGTTTGATAGTGATGGTTGATGGGTATTCAGTCTGTAGCAGTGTGACAGTGATGGTTGATGGGTATTCAGGCTGTGAACAGTGTGATAGTGATGGTTGATGGGCATACAGGCTGTGAACAGTGTGATACTGATGGTTGATGGGTATTCAGGCTGTGGTAGTGTGATCGTGATGGTTCATGGGCATTCAGGCTGTCAACAGTGTGATTGTGATGGTTGATGGTTATTCAGGCTGTGAACAGCGTGATAGTGATGGTTGAATTGTATTCAGGCTGTGGCAGTGTGATAGTGATGGTTGATGGGCATTCAGTTTGTGAACAGTGTGGTAGTGTTGGTTGATGGGTATTCAGGCTGTAGCAGTGTGATAGTGATGGTTAATGGATATTCAGGCAGTAGCATCGTGATAGTAATCGATGATGGATATTCAGGCTCTGAACAGTTTGATTGTGATGGTTGATGAGTATTCAGGCTGTAGCAGTGTGGCAGTGATGGTTGATGGTTATTCAGGCTGTGGCAGTGTGATAGTGTTGGTTGATGGGTATTCATGCTGCAGCAGTTTGATAGTAGTGGTGAATGGATATTCAGGCACTAGCAGTGTGATAGTAATCGTTGATGGGTATTCAGGCTGTGAACAGTGTGATAGTGATGGTTATTCAGGCTGTAGCATCGTGACAGCGATGGTTGAGTGGTATTCAGGCAGGAGCAGTGGGATAGTAATCGTTGATGGGTATTCAGGCTGTGAACAGTGTGATAGTGATGGTTGATGGGTATACAGGCTGTAGCAGTGTGACAGTGATGGTTGATGGGTATTCAGGCTGTGAACAGTGTGATAGTGATGGTTAATGGGTATTCAGGCTGTGGCAGTGTGACAGTGACGGTTGACTGGTATTCAAGCTGTAGCAGTGTGATCGTGATAGTTGATGGGTATTCAGGCTGTGAACAGTGTGATAGTGATGGTTGATGTGTATTCAGCGGTGAACAGTGTGATAGTGATGGTTGATGGGTTTTCCGGCTGTGGCAGTGTGATTGGTGATGCGTATTCACGCTGTGGCAGTGTGATAGTGATGGTTCATGGGTATTCAGGCTGTGACCAGTGTGATAGTGATGGTTGTTGGGTATTCAGGCTGTGGCAGTGTGGTAGTCCTGGTTGATGGGTATTCAATCAGTGAACAGTGTGACAGTGATGGTTGATGGGTATTAAGGCAGTGAACAGGGTGACAGCGATGGTTGATGTGTATTCAGGCTGTGAACAGTGTGATAGTGATGGTTAATGGGTATTCAGGCTGTGGCAGTGTGATAGCGATGGTTGATGGGTATTCAGGCTGTGGCACTGTGGTAGTAATGGTTGATGAGTATTCAGGCTGTGAACAGTGCTGGTTGATGCGTATTCAGGCTGCAGCAGTTTGATAGTGATGGTGAATGGATATTCAGGCACTAGCAGCGTGATAGTAATCGTTGATGGGTATTCAGGCTGTGAACAGTGTGATAGTGATGGTTATTCAGGCTGTAGCATCGTGACAGCGATGGTTGAGTGGTATTCAGGCAGAAGCAGTGGGATAGTAATCGTTGATGGGTATTCAGGCTGTGAACAGTGTGATAGTGATGGTTGATGGGTATACAGGCTGTAGCAGTGTGACAGTGATGGTTGATGGGTATTCAGGCTGTGAACAGTGTGACAGTGATGGATAATGGGTATTAAGGCAGTGAACAGGGTGACAGTGATGGTTGATGGGTATTCAGGCTGTCGCAGTGTGATAGTGATGGTTGATGGGTATTCAGGCTGTGGCACTGTGGTAGTGATGGTTGATGTGTATTCAGGCTGTGAACAGCGTGACAGTGACGGTTGACTGGTATTCAAGCTGTAGCAGTGTGATCGTGATGGTTGATGGGTATTCAGGCCGTGGCAGTGTGGTAGTCATGGTTGATGGGTATTCAGGCTGTGGCAGTGTGGCAGTGATGGTTGATGCGTATTCAATCAGTGAACAGTGTGACAGTGATGGTTGAGGGGTATTAAGGCAGTGAACAGGGTGACAGTGATGGTTGATGTGTATTCAGGCTGTGAACAGTGTGACAGTGATGGTTGATGGGTATTCACGCTGTGGCACTGTGGTAGTGATGGCTGATGGGTATTCAGGCACTGAACAGTGTGACAGTGATTGTTGATGGGTATTCAGGCTGAACGATTGTGAATAGATGGTTGATGGGTATACAGGCTGTGAACCGTGTGACAGTGATGGTTGATGTTTATTCAGGCTTTGTACAGTGTGGTAGTGATGGTTGATGGGTATTCAGGCTGTGGCAGTGTGGTAGTGATGGTTGATGGGTATTCAGGCTGTGAACATTGTGATAGTGATGGTTGATGGCTATTCAGGCTGTGGCAGTGTGCTCGTGATGGTTGATGGGTATTCACGCTGTGAACAGTGTGATAGTGATTGTTGATGGGTATTCAGGCTGAACCATTGTGAATAGATGGTTGATGGGTATTCAGGCTGTGAACAGTGTGACAGTGATGGTTAATGTTGATTCATGCTGTGAACATTGTGATAGTGATGGTTGATGGCTATTCAGGCTGTGGCAGTGTGCTCGTGATGGTTGATGGGTATTTAGGCTGTTACATTGTGATAGTGATGGTTGATGGCTATTCAGGCTGTGGCACTGTGTTAGTGATGGTTGATGGGTATTAAGGCTGTGAACAGTGTGATAGTGTTGGTTGATGGGTATTCAGGCTGCAGCAGTTTGATAGTGATGGTTAATGGATATTCAGGCAGTAGCAGCGTGATAGTAATCGTTGATGGGCATTCAGGCTGTAGCAGTGTGATCGTGATGGTTAATGGACATTCAGGCAGCAGCAGCGTGATAGTAATCGTTGATGGGTATTCAGGCTGTGAACAGTTTGACAGTGATGGTTGATGGGCATTCAGTCTGTAGCAGTGTGACAGTGATGGTTGATGGGTATTCAGGCTGTGAACAGTGTGATAGTGATGGTTGATGGGTAGACAGGCTGTAGCAGTGTGACAGTGATGGTTGATGGGTATTCAGGCTGTGAACAGTGTGATAGTGAAAGTTGATGGGAATTCAATCAGTGAAAAGTGTGACAGAGACGGTTGATGGGTATTAAGGCATTGAAGAGGGTGACAGTGATGGTTGATGGGTATTCAGTCTGTGAACAGTGTGATAGTGATGGTTAATGGGTATTCAGGCTGTGGCAGTGTGACAGTGACGGTTGACTGGTATTCAAGCTGTAGCAGTGTGATCGTGATAGTTGATGGGTATTCAGGCTGTGAACAGTGTGATAGTGATGGTTGATGTGTATTCAGCGGTGAACAGTGTGATAGTGATGGTTGATGGGTTTTCAGGCTGTGGCAGTGTGATAGGTGATGCGTATTCACGCTGTGGCAGTGTGATAGTGATGGTTCATGGGTATTCAGGCTGTGACCAGTATGATAGTGATGGTTGTTGGGTATTCAGGCTGTGGCAGTGTGCTAGTCCTGGTTGATGGGTATTCAATCAGTGAACAGTGTGACAGTGATGGTTGATGGGTATTAAGGCAGTGAACAGGGTGACAGTGATGGTTGATGTGTATTCAGGCTGTGAACAGTGTGATAGTGATGGTTAATGGGTATTCAGGCTGTGGCAGTGTGATAGTGATGGTTGATGGGTATTCAGGCTGTGGCACTGTGGTAGTGATGGTTGATGAGTATTCAGGCTGTGAAGTGTCACAGTGATGGTTGATGGGTATTACGGCGGTAGCAGTGTGACAGTGACGGTTGACTAGTATTCAAGCTGTAGCAGTGTGATCGTGATGGTTGATGGGTATTCAGGCTGTGAACAGTGTGATAGCGATTGTTGAAGGGTATTCAGGCTGAACCATTGTGAATAGATGGTTGATGGGTATTCAGGCTGTGAACAGTGTGACAGTGATGGTTGATGTTTATTCAGGCTGTGTACAGTGTGGTTGTGATGGTTGATCGGTATTCAGGCTATGGCAGTGTGGAAGTGAAGATTGATGGGTATTGAGGCTGTGTACAGTGTGGTAGTGATGGTTGATGGGTATTCAGGCTGTGGCAGTGTGATAGTGATGGTTGATGGGTATTCAGGCGGTGAACACTGTGATAGTGATGGTTGATGGGTATTAAGGCTGTGAACAGTGTGATAGTGATGGTTGATGGGTATTCAGGCTGTGGCACTGTGGTAGTGATGGTTGAAGGGTATTAAGGCTGTGAACAGTGTGGCAGTGATGGTTGATGGTTATTCAGGTTGTGAACAGTGTGATATTGATGGTTAATGGGGAGTCAAGCTGTGGCAGTGTGGTAGACATTGTTGATGGGTATTGAGGCTGTAGCAGTGTGATAGTGATGGTTGATGGGTAGGCAGGCTGTGAACAGTGTGATCGTGATTGTTGATGGGTATTCAGGCTGTGTACAGTGTGGTAGTGATGGTTGATGGGTATTCAGGCTGTGTACAGTGTGGTAGTGATGGTTGATGGGTATTCAACCTGTGAACAGTGCTGGTTGATGGGTATGCAGGCTGCAGCAGTTTGATAGTGATCGTGAATGGATATTCAGGCAGTAGCAGCGTGATACTAATCGTTGATGGGTATTCAGGCTGTAGCAGTGTGATCGTGTTGGTTAATGGACATTCAGGCAGTAGCAGCGTGATACTAATCGTTGATGGGTATTCAGGCTGTAGCAGTGTGATCGTGATGGTTAATGGACATTCAGGCAGTAGCAGCGGGATAGTAATCGTTGATGGGAATTCAATCAGTGAAAGGTGTGACAGTGATGGTTGATGGGTATTAAGGCAGTTAACAGGGTGACTGTGATGGTTGATGGGTATTCAGGCTGTGGCAGTGTGATAGTGATGGTTGATGGGTATTCAGGCTGTGGCACTGTGGTAGTCATGGTTGATGGGTATTCAGGCTGTGGCAGTGTGGCAGTGATGGTTGATGCGTATTCAATCAGTGAACAGTGTGACAGTGATGGTTGATGGGTATTAAGGCAGTGAACAGGGTGACAGTGATGGTTGATGTGTATTCAGGCTGTGTACAGTGTGGCAGTGATGGTTGATGGGTATTCACGCTGTGGCACTGTGGTAGTGATGGCTGATGGGTATTCAGGCACTGAACAGTGTGACAGTGATTGTAGATGGGTATTCAGGCTGAACGATTGTGAATAGCTGGTTGATGGGTATACAGGCTGTGAACCGTGTGACAGTGATGGTTGATGTTTATTCAGGCTTTGTACAGTGTGGTAGTGATGGTTGATGGGTATTCAGGCTGTGGCAGTGTGGTAGTGATGGTTGATGGGTATTCAGGCTGTGAACATTGTGATAGTGATGGTTGATGGCTATTCAGGCTGTGGCAGTGTGCTCGTGATGGTTGATGGGTATTCACGCTGTGAAAAGTGTGATAGTGATTGTTGATGGGTATTCAGGCTGAACCATTGTGAATAGATGGTTGATGGGTATTCAGGCTGTGAACAGTGTGACAGTGATGGTTAATGTTGATTCAGGCTGTGAACATTGTGATAGTGATGCTTGATGGCTATTCAGGCTGTGGCACTGTGGTAGTGATCGTTGATGAGTATTCAGGCTGTGAAGTGTCACAGTGATGGTTGATGGGTATTACGGCGGTAGCAGTGTGACAGTGACGGTTGACTAGTATTCAAGCTGTAGCAGCGTGATCGTGATGGTTGATGGGTATTCAGGCTGTGAACAGTGTGATAGCGATTGTTGATGGGTATTCAGGCTGAACCATTGTGAATAGATGGTTGGTGGGTATTCAGGCTGTGAACAGTGTGACAGTGATGGTTGATGTTTATTCAGGCTGTGTACAGTGTGGTTGTGATGGTTGATCGGTATTCAGGCTATGGCAGTGTGGAAGTGAAGATTGATGGGTATTGAGGCTGTGTACATTGTGGTAGTGATGGTTGATGCGTATTCAGGCTGTGGCAGTGTGATAGTGATGGTTTATGGGTATTCAGGCGGTGAACACTGTGATAGTGATGGTTGATGGGTATTAAGGCTGTGAACAGTGTGATAGTGATGGTTGATGGGTATTCAGGCTGTGGCACTGTGGTAGTGATGGTTGAAGGGTATTAAGGCTGTGAACAGTGTGGCAGTGGTGGTTGATGGTTATTCAGGTTGTGAACAGTGTGATATTGATGGTTAATGGGGAGTCAAGCTGTGGCAGTGTGGTAGCCATTGTTGATGGGTATTGAGGCTGTAGCAGTGTGATAGTGATGGTTGATGGATAGGCAGGCTGTGAACAGTGTGATCGTGATTGTTGATGGGTATTCAGGCTGTGTACAGTGTGGTAGTGATGGTTGATGGGTATTCAACCTGTGAACAGTGCTGGTTGATGGGTATTCAGGCTGCAGCAGTTTGATAGTGATGGTGAATGGATATTCAGGCAGTAGCAGCGTGATACTAATCGTTGATGGGTATTCAGGCTGTAGCAGTGTGATCGTGATGGTTAATGGACATTCAGGCAGTAGCAGCAGGATAGTAATAGTTGATGGGAATTCAATCAGTGAAAAGTGTGACAGTGATGGTTGATGGGTATTCAGGCTGTGGCAGTGTGATAGTGATGGTTGATGGGTATTCAGGCTGTGGCACTGTGGTAGTGATGGTTGATAGGTATTCAGGCTGTGAACAGTGTGACAGTGATGGTTGATGGGTATTCAGGCTGTAGCAGTGTGACAGTGACGGTTGACTGGTATTCAAGCTGTAGCAGTGTGATCGTGATGGTTGATGGGTATTCAGGCTGTGAACAGTGTGACAGTGATTGTTGGAGGGTATTGAGGCTGAACCATTGTGAATAGATGGTTGATGGGTATTCAGGCTGTGAACAATGTGATGGTGATGGTTGGTGTGTATTCAGCTGTGAACAGCGTGACAGTGATAGTTGATGGGTATTCAATCAGTGAACAGTGTGACAGTGATGGTTGATGGGTATTAAGGCAGTGAACAGGGTGACAGTGATGGTTGATGTGTATTCAGGCCGTGAACAGTGTGATAGTGATGGTTAACGGGTATTCAGGCTGTGGCAGTGTGATAGTGATGGTTGATGGGTATTCAGGCTGTGGCACTGTGGTAGTGATAGTTGATGGGTATTCAGGATGAGAAGTGTGACAGTGATGGCTGATGGGTAGTCAGGCTGTGAACAGTGTGATAGTGATTGTTGATGGGTATTCAGGCTGAACCATTGTGAAAAGATGGCTGATGGGTATTCAGGCTGTGAACAGTGTGACAGTGATGGTTGATGGGTATTCAGGCTGTGAACATTGTGATGGTGATGGTTGATGGGTATTCAGGCAGTGGCAGTGTGCTCGTGATGGTTGAAGTGTATTCAGGCTGTGAACACTGTGATAGTGATGGTTGATGGGTATTCAGGCTGTGGCAGTGTTATAGTGATGGTTGATGGGTATTCAGCCAGTGGCACTGTGGTAGTGATGGTTGATGGGTATTCAGGCTGTGAACAGTGTGATAGTGATGGTTAATGGGTATTAAGGCTGTGGCAGTGTGGTCGTTATGGTTGATGGGTATTCAGGCTGTGAACAGTGTGATAGTGATGGTTGATGGGTATTCAGGCTGTGAACAGTGTGATTGTGATCGTTGATGGGTATTCAGGCGGTGAACAGCGTGATAGTGATGGTTGAATTGTATTCAGGCTGTGGCAGTGTGATAGTGATGGTTAATGGATATTCAGGCAGTAGCAGCGTGATAGTAATGGTTGATGGGTATTCAGGCTGTAGCTGTGTGATAGTAATCGTTAATGGATATTCAGGCAGTAGCAGCGTGATAGTAATCGTTGATGGGTATTCAGGCTGTGAACAGTGTGATAGTGATGGTTGATGGGTATACAGGCTGTAGCAGTGTGACAGTGATGGTTGATGGATTTTCAGGCTGTTATCAGTGTGATAGTGAAAGTTGATGGGAATTCAATCAGTGAACAGCGTGACAGTGATGGTTGATGGGTATTAAGGCAGTGAACAGGGTGACAGTGATGGTTGATGGGTATTCAGGCTGTCGCAGTGTGATAGTGATGGTTGATGGGCATTCAGGCTGTGGCACTGTGGTAGTGATGGTTGATGGGTATTCAGGCTGTGAACAGTGTGATAGTGATGGTTGATGGGCATTCAGGCTGTAGCAGTGTGACTGTGATGGTTGACGGGTATTCAGGCTGTGAACATGTGATAGTGATGGTTAATGGGTGTTCAGGCTGTAGCAGTGTGTTAGTGATGGTTAATGGATATTCAGGCTGTAGCAGTGTGACAGTGATGGTTGATGGGTATTCGGGCTGTAGCAGTGTGATAGTTGGTGTGTATTCAGCTGTGAACAGTGTGATAGTGATCGTTGATGGGCATTCAGGCTGTGGCAGTGTGATCGTGATGGTTGATGGGTATTCAGGCTGTGGCAATGTGATAGTAATGGTTGATGGCTATTCAGGCTGTGAACAGTGTGATACTGATGGTTGATGGGTATTGAGGCTGTAGCAGTGTGATAGTGTTGGTTAATGGATATCCAGGCAGTAGCAGCGTGATAGTAATGGATAATGGATATTCAGGCAGTAGCAGCGTGATAGAAATCGTTGATGATATTCAGGCTGTGAACAGTGTGATAGTGATGGTTGATGGGTATTCAGGCTGTGAACATGTGATAGTGATGGTTAATGGATATTCAGGCTGTCGCAGTGTGACTGTGATGATTGATGGGTATTCAATCAGTAAAAAGTGTGACAGTTATGGCTGATGGGTTTTAACGCAGCGAACAGGGTGACAGTGATGGTTATTCATTCTGTGAACAGTGTGATCGTGATGGTTGATGGATATTCAGGCTGTAGCAGTGTGACAGTGATGGATGGTGGGTTTCCAGGCTGAAACAGTGTGACAGTGATGGCTGGTGTGTATTCAGGCTGTGGCGGTGTGTCAGTGATGGTTGATGGGTATTCAGGCAGTAACAGTGTGATAGGAATCGTTGATGGGTATTCAGGCTGTGAACAGTGTGAAACTGATGGTTGATGGGTATTCAGGCTGTGGTAGTGTGATAGTGATGGTTCATGGGTATTCAGGTTGTCAACAGTGTGATAGTGATGGTTGAATCGTATTCAGGCTGTGGAAGTGTGATAGTAATGGTTGATGGGTATTCAGGCTGTGAACAGTGTGATAGTGATGGTTGATGGGTATTCAGGCTGTAGCAGTTTGGTAGTGATGGTTAATAGATATTCAGGCTGTAGCAGTGTGACAGTGATGGTTGATGGGTATTCGGGCTGTAGGAGCGTGATAGTGATGGCTGAGTGGTATTCAGGCAGTAGCAGTGTGATAGCAATCGTTGATGGGTATTCAGGCTGTAGCAGTGTGATAGTGATGGTTGATGTGTATTCACGCTGTGGCAGTGTGATAGTGATGGTTGTTGGGTATTCAGGCTGTGGCAGTGTGATCGTGATGGTTGATGGGTATTCACGCTGTGGCAGTGTGATAGTGATGGTTCATGAGTATTCAGGCTATGACCAGTGTGATACTGATGGTTGATGTGTATTCAGGCTGTGACCAGCGTGATAGTGATGGTTGAAGGCTCTTCAGGCTGTGGCAATGTGATAGTAATGGTTGATGGGTATTCAGGCTGTGAACAGTGTGATACTGATGTTTGATGGGTATTCAGGCTGTAGCAGTGTGACTGTGATGGTTGATGGGTATTCAGACTGTGAACATCTGATAGTGATGGTTAATGGATATTCAGGCTGTAGCAGTGTGACAGTGAAGGTTGATGGGTATTCAGGCTGTAGCAGTGTGACTGTGATGATTGATGGGTATTCAGGCTGTGAACAGTGTGATAGTGATGGCTGAGTCGTATTCAGGCAGTAGCAGTGTGACAGCAATCGTTGATGGGTATTCAGGCTGTGAACGGTCTGATAGTGATGGTAGATGGCTATTCAGGCTGTTGCAGTGTGACTGTGATGGTTGATGGGTATTCAGGCTGTGAACATGTGATAGTGATGGTTAATGGATATTCAGGCTGTAGCAGTGTGACAGTGATGGTTGATGGGAATTCAGGCTGTAGCAGTGTGACTGTGATGGTTGATGGATATTCAGGCTGTAAACAGTATGATAGTGAAAGTTGATGGGTGTTCACGCTGTGGCAGTGTGACAGTGATGGTTGATATGTATTCAGGCTGTGAACAGTGTGATAGGGATCGTAGATGGCTATTCAGGCAGTAGCAGTGTGATAGCAATCGTTGATGGGTATTCAGGCTGTGAACAGTGTGATAGTGATGGTAGATAGCTATTCAGGCTGTAGCAATGTGACAGTGATGGTTAATGGATTTTCAGGCTGTGAACATGGTGACAGTGATGGTTGATGGATATTCGGCTGTAGCAGTGTGACAGTGTTGGTTGATGGGTATTCAGGCTGTGAACAGAGTGAAACTGATGGTTGATGGGTATTCAGGCTGTGAACAGTGTGCAACTGATGTTTGATGGGTATTCATGCTGTGGTAGTGTGATAGTGATGGTTCATGGCTATTCAGGCTGTAGCAGTGTTATTGTAATGGTTGATGGGTATTCAGGCAGTGAACAGTGTGGTAGTGATGGTTGATGGGTATTCAGGCTGTGAACAGCGTGATAGTGATGTTTGAAGGGTGTTCAGGCTGTGGCAGTGTGATAGTGTTGGTTGATGGGTATTCAGGCTGCAGCAGTTTGATAGTGATGCTGAATGGATATACAGGCAGTAGCTGCGTGATAGTAATCGTTGATGGGTATTCAGGCTGTGAACAGTTTGGTAGTGATGGTTGATGAGTATTCAGGCTGTAGCAGTGTGATTGTGATGGTTAATGGATATACAGGCAGTAGCAGCGTGATAGTAATCGTTGATGGGTATTCAGGCTGTGAACTGTTTGATAGTGATGGTTGATGGGTATAAAGGCTGTAGCAGTGTGACAGTGATGGTTGATGGGTATTCAGGCTGTGAACAGTGTGATAGTGAAAGTTGATGGGAATTCAATCAGTGAACAGTGTGACAGTGATGGTTGATGGGTATTAAGGCAGTGAACAGGGTGACAGTGATGGTTGATGGGTATTCAGGCTGTGAACAGTGTGATATTGATGGTTGATGTGTATTCAGCTGTGAACAGTGTGATAGTGATGGTTGATGGGTATTCAGGCTGTGGCAGTGTGATCGTGATGGTTGATGGGTATTCACGCTGTGAACAGTGTGATAGTGATGGTTGATGGGTATTCAGGCTGTGAACAGTGTGATAGTGATGGTTAATGGGTATTCAGGCTGTGGCAGTGTGATCGTGATGGTTGATGGGTATTCACGCTGTGAACAGTGTGATAGTGATGGTTGATGGGTATTCAGGCTGTGAACAGTGTGATAGTGATGGTTAATGGGTATTCAGGCTGTGGCAGTGTGATAGTGATGGTTGATGGGTAGTCAGGCTGTGAACAGTGTGATACTGATGGTTGATGGGTATTCGGGCTGTGGTAGTGTGATAGTGATGCTTCAAGGGTATTCAGGCTGTGAACAGTATGATAGCGAAAGTTGATGTGTATTCAATCAGTGAAAAGTGTGACAGTGATGGTTGATGGGTTTTAAAGCAGTGAACAGGGTGACAGTGATGGTCATTCAATCTGTGAACAGTGTGATCGTGATGGTTGATGGATATTGAGGCTGTAGCAGTGTGATAGTGATGGTTAATGGGTATTCAGGCTGTGGCAGTGTGATAGTGATGGTTGGTGGGTTTCCAGGCTGAAACAGTGTGACAGTGATGCTGGTGGGTATTCAGGTTGTGGCAGTGTGACAGTGATGGTTGATGGGTATTCAGGCTGTGAACAGTGTGATAGTGATGGTAGATGGCTATTCAGACAGTAGCAGTGTGATAGCAATCGTTGATGGGTATTCAGGCTGTGAACATGTGATCGTGATGGTTAATGGGTATTCAGACTCTAGCAGTGTGGTAGCGATGGTTAATGGATATACAGGCTGTAGTAGTGTGACAGTGATGGTTGATGGGTATTCGGGCTGTAGCAGTGTGATAGTGATGGTTGAAGTGTATTCAGCTGTGAACAGTGTCATAGTGATGGTTGATGGGTATTCAGGCTGCCGCAGTGTGATAGTGATGGTTGATGGGTATTCACGCTGTGGCAGTGTGATAGTAATGGTTGATGGTTATTCAGGCTGTGAACAGTGTGATACTGATGGTTGATGGATATTCAGGCTGTAGTCGCATGATAGTAATGGTTAATGGATATTCAGGCAGTAGCAGCGTGAAAGAAATCGCTGATGGGTATTCAGGCCGTGAACAGTGTGATAGTGATGGTTGATGGGTATTCAGGCTGTAGCAGTGTGACTGTGATGGTTGATGGGTATTCAGGCTGTGAACATGTGATAGTGATGGTTAATGGGTGTTCAGGCTGTAGCAGTGTGTTAGTGATGGTTAATGGATATTCGGGCTGTAGCAGTGTGACAGTGATGGTTGATGGGTATTCGGGCTGTAGCAGTGTGATAGTTGGTGTGTATTCAGCTGTGAACAGTGTGATAGTGATGGTTGATGGGTATTCAGGCTGTGGCAGTGTGATCGTGATGGTTGATGGGTATTCAGGCTGTGGCAATGTGATAGTAATGGTTGATGGGTATTCAGGCTGTGAACAGTGTGATACTGATGGTTGATGGGTATTGAGGCTGTAGCAGTGTGATAGTGTTGGTTAATGGATATTCAGGCAGGAGCAGCGTGATAGTAATGGATAATGGATATTCAGGCAGTAGCAGCGTGATAGAAATCGTTGATGGTATTCAGGCTGTGAACAGTGTGATAGTGATGGTTGATGGGTATTCAGGCTGTGAACATGTGATAGTGATGGTTAATGGATATTCAGGCTGTCGCAGTGTGACTGTGATGATTGATGGGTATTCAATCAGTAAAAAGTGTGACAGTTATGGCTGATGGGTTTTAACGCAGCGAACAGGGTGACACTGATGGTTATTCAATCTGTGAACAGTGTGATCGTGATGGTTGATGGATATTCAGGCTGCAGCAGTGTGACAGTGATGGATGGTGGGTTTCCAGGCTGAAACAGTGTGACAGTGATGGCTGGTGTGTATTCAGGCTGTGGCGGTGTGTCAGTGATGGTTGATGGGTATTCAGGCAGTAACAGTGTGATAGGAATCGTTGATGGGTATTCAGGCTGTGAACAGTGTGAAACTGATGGTTGATCGGTATTCAGGCTGTGGTAGTGTGATAGTGATGGTTCATGGGTATTCAGGTTGTCAACAGTGTGATAGTGATGGTTGAATCGTATTCAGGCTGTGGAAGTGTGATAGTAATGGTTGATGGGTATTCAGGCTGTGAACAGTGTGATAGTGATGGTTGATGGGTATTCAGGCTGTAGCAGTTTGGTAGTGATGGTTAATAGATATTCAGGCTGTAGCAGTGTGACAGTGATGGTTGATGGGTATTCGGGCTGTAGGAGCGTGATAGTGATGGCTGAGTGGTATTCAGGCAGTAGCAGTGTGATAGCAATCGTTGATGGGTATTCAGGCTGTAGCAGTGTGATAGTGATGGTTGATGTGTATTCACGCTGTGGCAGTGTGATAGTGATGGTTGTTGGGTATTCAGGCTGTGGCAGTGTGATCGTGATGGTTGATGGGTATTCACAATGTGGCAGTGTGATAGTGATGGTTCATGGGTATTCAGGCTATGACCAGTGTGATAGTGATGGTTGATGTGTATTCAGGCTGTGACCAGCGTGATAGTGATGGTTGAAGTCTATTCAGGCTGTGGCAATGTGATAGTAATGGTTGATGGGTATTCAGGCTGTGAACAGTGTGATACTGATGTTTGATGGGTATTCAGGCTGTAGCAGTGTGACTGTGATGGTTGATGTGTATTCAGACTGTGAACATCTGATAGTGATGGTTAATGGATATTCAGGTGGTAGCAGTGTGACAGTGAAGGTTGATGGGTATTCAGGCTGCAGCAGTGTGACTGTGATGATTGATGGGTATTCAGGCAGTGAACAGTGTGATAGTGATGGCTGAGTGGTATTCAGGCAGTAGCAGTGTGATAGCAATCATTGATGGGTATTCAGGCTGTGAACGGTCTGATAGTGATGGTAGATGGCTATTCAGGCTGTTGCAGTGTGACTGTGATGGTTGATGAGTATTCAGGCTGTGAACATGTGATAGTGATGGTTAATGGATATTCAGGCTGTAGCAGTGTGACAGTGATGGTTGATGGGAATTCAGGCTGTAGCAGTGTGTCTGTGATGGTTGATGGATATTCAGGCTGTAAACAGTATGATCGTGAAAGTTGATGGGTATTCACGCTGTGGCAGTGTGACAGTGATGGTTGATAGGTATTCAGGCTGTGAACAGTGTGATAGGGATCGTAGATGGCTATTCAGGCAGTAGCAGTGTGATAGCAATCGTTGATGGGTATTCAGGCTGTGAACAGTGTGATAGTGATGGTAGATAGCTATTCAGGCTGTAGCAGTGTGACAGTGATGGTTGATGGATATTCAGGCTGTGAACAGGGTGACAGTGATGGTTGATGGATATTCAGGCTGTAGCAGTGTGACAGTGTTGGTTGATGGGTATTCAGGCTGTGAAGAGAGTGAAACTGATGGTTGATGGGTATTCAGGCTGTGAACAGTGTGAAACTGATGTTTGATGGGTATTCATGCTGTGGTAGTGTGATAGTGATGGTTCATGGGTATTCAGGCTGTAGCAGTGTTATTTTGATGGTTGATGGGTATTCAGGCAGTGAACAGTGTGGTAGTGATGGTTGATGGGTATTCAGGCTGTGAACAGCGTGATAGTGATGTTTGAAGGGTATTCAGGCTGTGGCAGTGTGATAGTGTTGGTTGATGGGTATTCAGGCTGCAGCAGTTTGATAGTGATGCTGAATGGATATACAGGCAGTAGCTGCGTGATAGTAATCGTTGATGGGTATTCAATCAGTGAACAGTGTGACAGTGATGGTTGATGGGTATTAAGGCAGTGAACAGGGTGACAGTGATGGTTGATGGGTATTCAGGCTGTGAACAGTGTGATATTGATGGTTGATGTGTATTCAGCTGTGAACAGTGTGATAGTGATGGTTGATGGGTATTCAGGCTGTGGCAGTATGATCGTGATGGTTGATGGGTATTCACGCTGTGAACAGTGTGATAGTGATGGTTGATGGGTATTCAGGCTGTGAACAGTGTGATAGTGATGGTTAATGGGTATTCAGGCTGTGGCAGTGTGATAGTGATGGTTGATGAACAGTGATGGTCAGGCTGTGAACAGTGTGATACTGATGGTTGATGGGTATTCGGGCTGTGGTAGTGTGATAGTGATGCTTCAAGGGTATTCAGGCTGTGAACAGTATGATAGCGAAAGTTGATGTGTATTCAATCAGTGAAAAGTGTGACAGTGATGGTTGATGGGTTTTAAAGCAGTGAACAGGGTGACAGTGATGGTCATTCAATCTGTGAACAGTGTGATCGTGATGGTTGATGGATATTGAGGCTGTAGCAGTGTGATAGTGATGGTTAATGGGTATTCAGGCTGTGGCAGTGTGATAGTGATGGTTGGTGGGTTTCCAGGCTGAAACAGTGTGACAGTGATGCTGGTGGGTATTCAGGTTGTGGCAGTGTGACAGTGATGGTTGATGGGTATTCAGGCTGTGAACAGTGTGATAGTGATGGTAGATGGCTATTCAGGCAGTAGCAGTGTGATAGCAATCGTTGATGGGTATTCAGGCTGTGAACATGTGATCGTGATGGTTAATGGGTATTCAGACTCTAGCAGTGTGGTAGCGATGGTTAATGGATATACAGGCTGTAGTAGTGTGACAGTGATGGTTGATGGGTATTCGGGCTGTAGCAGTGTGATAGTGATGGTTGATGGGTATTCAGGCTGCCGCAGTGTGATAGTAATGGTTGATGGTTATTCAGGCTGTGAACAGTGTGATACTGATGGTTGATGGATATTCAGGCTGTAGCAGCATGATAGTAATGGTTAATGGATATTCAGGCAGTAGCAACGTGAAAGAAATCGCTGATGGGTATTCAGGCCGTGAACAGTGTGATAGTGATGGTTGATGGGTATTCAGGCTGTAGCAGTGTGACTGTGATGGTTGATGGGTATTCAGGCTGTGAACATGTGATAGTGATGGTGAATGGATATTCAGGCTGTAGCAGTGTGACGGTGAAAGTTGATGGGTATTCAGGCTGTGGCAGTGTGACAGTGATGGTTGATGGGTGTTCAGGCTGTGACCAGTGTGATAGTGATGGTAGATGGCTATTCAGGCAGTAGCAGTGTGATAGCAATCATTGATGGGTATTCAGGCTGTGAACAGTGTGATAGTGATGGTAGATGGCTATTCAGGCTGTAGCAGTGTGACAGTGATGGTTGATGGATATTCAGGCTGTGAACAGTATGATAGTGAAAGTAGATGGGTTTTCAATCTGTGAAAACTCTGACAGTGATGGTTGATGGGTTTTAAGGCAGTGAACAGGGTGACTGTGATGTTTATTTAATCTGTGAACAGTGTGATCGTGATGGTTGATGGATATTCAGGCTATAGCAGTGTGACAGTGATGGTCGATGGGTATTCAGGCTGTAGCAGTGTGACTGTGATGATTGATGGGTATTCAGGCTGTGAACAGTGTGATAGTGATGGCTGAGTGGTATTCAGGCAGTAGCAGTGTGATAGCAATCGTTGATGGGTATTCAGGCTGTGAACGGTCTGATAGTGATGGTAGATGACTATTCAGGTTGTTGCAGTGTGACTGTGATGGTTGATGGGTATTCAGGCTGTGAACATGTGATAGTGATGGTTAATGGATATTCAGGCTGTAGCAGTGCGACAGTGATGGTTGATGGGAATTCGGGCTGTAGCAGTGTGACTGTGATGGTTGATGGATATTCAGGCTGTGAACAGTATGATAGTGAAAGTTGATGGGTATTCACGCTGTGGCAGTGTGAGAGTGATGGTTGATAGGTATTCAGGCTGTGAACAGTGTGATAGGGATCGTAGATGGCTATTCAGGCAGTAGCAGTGTGATAGCAATCGTTGATGGGTATTCAGGCTGTGAACAGGGTGACAGTGATGGTTGATGGATATTCAGGCTGTAGCAGTGTGACAGTGTTGGTTGATGGGTATTCAGGCTGTGAACAGAGTGAAACTGATGGTTGATGGGTATTCAGGCTGTGAACAGTGTGAAACTGATGTTTGATGGGTATTCATGCTGTGGTAGTGTGATAGTGATGGTTCATGGGTATTCAGGCTGTAGCAGTGTTATTTTGATGGTTGATGGGTATTCAGGCTGTGAACAGCGTGATAGTGATGTTTGAATGGTATTCAGGCTGTGGCAGTGTGATAGTGTTGGTTGATGGGTATTCAGGCTGCAGCAGTTTGATGGTGATGCTTAATGGATATACCGGCAGTAGCTGCGTGATAGTAATCGTTGATGGGTATTCAGGCTGTGAACAGTTTGGTAGTGATGGTTGATGAGTATTCAGGCTGTAGCAGTGTGACAGTGTTGGTTGATTGGTATTCAGGCTGTAGCTGTGTGATAGTGATGGTTAATGGATATACAGGCAGTAGCAGCGTGATAGTAATCGTTGATGGGTATTCAGGCTGTGAACTGTTTGATAGTGATGGTTGATGGGTATAAAGGCTGTAGCAGTGTGACAGTGATGGTTGATGGGTATTCAGGCTGTGAACAGTGTGATAGTGAAAGTTGATGGGAATTCAATCAGTGAACAGTGTGACAGTGATGGTTGATGGGTATTAAGGCAGTGAACAGGGTGACAGTGATGGTTGATGGGTATTCAGGCTGTGAACAGTGTGATATTGATGGTTGATGTGTATTCAGCTGTGCACAGTGTGATAGTGATGGTTGATGGGTATTCAGGCTGTGGCAGTGTGATCGTGATGGTTGATGGGTATTCACGCTGTGAACAGTGTGATAGTGATGGTTGATGGGTATTCAGGCTGAACCATTGTGAAAAGATGGTTGATGGGTATTCAGGCTGTGAACAGTGTGACAGTGATCGTTGATGGGTATTCAGGCTGTGAACATTGTGATGGTGATGGTTGATGGGTATTCAGGCTGTGGCAGTGTGATAGTGATGGTTGATGGGTATTCAGGCAGTGGCACTGTGGTAGTGAAGGTTGATGGGTATTCAGGCTGTGAACAGTGTGATAGTGATGGTTAATGGGTATTCAGGCTGTGGCAGTGTGGTAGTCATGGTTGATGGGTATTCAGGCTGTGAACAGTGTGATAGTGATGGTTGATGGGTATTCAGGCTGTGAACAGTGTGATTGTGATCGTTGATGGGTATTCAGGCTGTGAACAGTGTGATAGTGATGGCTGAGTGGTATTCAGGCAGTAGCAGTGTGATAGCAATCGTTGATGGGTATTCAGGCTGTGAACGGTCTGATAGTGATGGTAGATGACTATTCAGGTTGTTGCAGTGTGACTGTGATGGTTGATGGGTATTCAGGCTGTGAACATGTGATGGTTAATGGATATTCAGGCTGTAGCAGTGCGACAGTGATGGTTGATGGGAATTCGGGCTGTAGCAGTGTGACTGTGATGGTTGATGGATATTCAGGCTGTGAACAGTATGATAGTGAAAGTTGATGGGTATTCACGCTGTGGCAGTGTGAGAGTGATGGTTGATAGGTATTCAGGCTGTGAACAGTGTGATAGGGATCGTAGATGGCTATTCAGGCAGTAGCAGTGTGATAGCAATCGTTGATGGGTATTCAGGCTGTGAACAGGGTGACAGTGATGGTTGATGGATATTCAGGCTGTAGCAGTGTGACAGTGTTGGTTGATGGGTATTCAGGCTGTGAACAGAGTGAAACTGATGTTTGATGGGTATTCATGCTGTGGTAGTGTGATAGTGATGGTTCATGGGTATTCAGGCTGTAGCAGTGTTATTTTGATGGTTGATGGGTATTCAGGCTGTGAACAGCGTGATAGTGATGTTTGAAGGGTATTCAGGCTGTGGCAGTGTGATAGTGTTGGTTGATGGGTATTCAGGCTGCAGCAGTTTGATGGTGATGCTTAATGGATATACGGGCAGTAGCTGCGTGATAGTAATCGTTGATGGGTATTCAGGCTGTGAACAGTTTGGTAGTGATGGTTGATGAGTATTCAGGCTGTAGCAGTGTGACAGTGTTGGTTGATTGGTATTCAGGCTGTAGCTGTGTGATTGTGATGGTTAATGGATATACAGGCAGTAGCAGTGTGATAGTGAAAGTTGATGGGAATTCAATCAGTGAACAGTGTGACAGTGATGGTTGATGGGTATTAAGGCAGTGAACAGGGTGACAGTGATGGTTGATGGGTATTCAGGCTGTGAACAGTGTGATATTGATGGTTGATGTGTATTCAGCTGTGAACAGTGTGATAGTGATGGTTGATGGGTATTCAGGCTGTGGCAGTATGATCGTGATGGTTGATGGGTATTCACGCTGTGAACAGTGTGATAGTGATGGTTGATGGGTATTCAGGCTGTGAACAGTGTGATAGTGATGGTTAATGGGTATTCAGGCTGTGGCAGTGTGATAGTGATGGTTGATGAACAGTGATGGTCAGGCTGTGAACAGTGTGATACTGATGGTTGATGGGTATTCGGGCTGTGGTAGTGTGATAGTGATGCTTCAAGGGTATTCAGGCTGTGAACAGTATGATAGCGAAAGTTGATGTGTATTCAATCAGTGAAAAGTGTGACAGTGATGGTTGATGGGTTTTAAAGCAGTGAACAGGGTGACAGTGATGGTCATTCAATCTGTGAACAGTGTGATCGTGATGGTTGATGGATATTGAGGCTGTAGCAGTGTGATAGTGATGGTTAATGGGTATTCAGGCTGTGGCAGTGTGATAGTGATGGTTGGTGGGTTTCCAGGCTGAAACAGTGTGACAGTGATGCTGGTGGGTATTCAGGTTGTGGCAGTGTGACAGTGATGGTTGATGGGTATTCAGGCTGTGAACAGTGTGATAGTGATGGTAGATGGCTATTCAGGCAGTAGCAGTGTGATAGCAATCGTTGATGGGTATTCAGGCTGTGAACATGTGATCGTGATGGTTAATGGGTATTCAGACTCTAGCAGTGTGGTAGCGATGGTTAATGGATATACAGGCTGTAGTAGTGTGACAGTGATGGTTGATGGGTATTCGGGCTGTAGCAGTGTGATAGTGATGGTTGAAGTGTATTCAGCTGTGAACAGTGTCATAGTGATGGTTGATGGGTATTCAGGCTGCCGCAGTGTGATAGTAATGGTTGATGGTTATTCAGGCTGTGAACAGTGTGATACTGATGGTTGATAGATATTCAGGCTGTAGCAGCATGATAGTAATGGTTAATGGATATTCAGGCAGTAGCAGCGTGAAAGAAATCGCTGATGGGTATTCAGGCCGTGAACAGTGTGATAGTGATGGTTGATGGGTATTCAGGCTGTAGCAGTGTGACTGTGATGGTTGATGGGTATTCAGGCTGTGAACATGTGATAGTGATGGTGAATGGATATTCAGGCTGTAGCAGTGTGACGGTGAAAGTTGATGGGTATTCAGGCTGTGGCAGTGTGACAGTGATGGTTGATGGGTGTTCAGGCTGTGACCAGTGTGATAGTGATGGTAGATGGCTATTCAGGCAGTAGCAGTGTGATAGCAATCATTGATGGGTATTCAGGCTGTGAACAGTGTGATAGTGATGGTAGATGGCTATTCAGGCTGTAGCAGTGTGACAGTGATGGTTGATGGATATTCAGGCTGTGAACAGTATGATAGTGAAAGTAGATGGGTTTTCAATCTGTGCAAACTCTGACAGTGATGGTTGATGGGTTTTAAGGCAGTGAACAGGGTGACTGTGATGTTTATTTAATCTGTGAACAGTGTGATCGTGATGGTTGATGGATATTCAGGCTATAGCAGTGTGACAGTGATGGTCGATGGGTATTCAGGCTGTAGCAGTGTGACTGTGATGATTGATGGGTATTCAGGCTGTGAACAGTGTGATAGTGATGGCTGAGTGGTATTCAGGCAGTAGCAGTGTGATAGCAATCGTTGATGGGTATTCAGGCTGTGAACAGTGTGAAACTGATGTTTGATGGGTATTCATGCTGTGGTAGTGTGATAGTGATGGTTCATGGGTATTCAGGCTGTAGCAGTGTTATTTTGATGGTTGATGGGTATTCAGGCTGTGAACAGCGTGATAGTGATGTTTGAAGGGTATTCAGGCTGTGGCAGTGTGATAGTGTTGGTTGATGGGTATTCAGGCTGCAGCAGTTTGATGATGCTTAATGGATATACAGGCAGTAGCTGCGTGATAGTAATCGTTGATGGGTATTCAGGCTGTGAACAGTTTGGTAGTGATGGTTGATGAGTATTCAGGCTGTAGCAGTGTGACAGTGTTGGTTGATTGGTATTCAGGCTGTAGCTGTGTGATAGTGATGGTTAATGGATATACAGGCAGTAGCAGCGTGATAGTAATCGTTGATGGGTATTCAGGCTGTGAACTGTTTGATAGTGATGGTTGATGGGTATAAAGGCTGTAGCAGTGTGACAGTGATGGTTGATGGGTATTCAGGCTGTGAACAGTGTGATAGTGAAAGTTGATGGGAATTCAATCAGTGAACAGTGTGACAGTGATGGTTGATGGGTATTAAGGCAGTGAACAGGGTGACAGTGATGGTTGATGGGTATTCAGGCTGTGAACAGTGTGATATTGATGGTTGATGTGTATTCAGCTGTGCACAGTGTGATAGTGATGGTTGATGGGTATTCAGGCTGTGGCAGTGTGATCGTGATGGTTGATGGGTATTCACGCTGTGAACAGTGTGATAGTGATGGTTGATGGGTATTCAGGCTGAACCATTGTGAAAAGATGGTTGATGGGTATTCAGGCTGTGAACAGTGTGACAGTGATCGTTGATGGGTATTCAGGCTGTGAACATTGTGATGGTGATGGTTGATGGGTATTCAGGCTGTGGCAGTGTGATAGTGATGGTTGATGGGTATTCAGGCAGTGGCACTGTGGTAGTGAAGGTTGATGGGTATTCAGGCTGTGAACAGTGTGATAGTGATGGTTAATGGGTATTCAGGCTGTGGCAGTGTGGTAGTCATGGTTGATGGGTATTCAGGCTGTGAACAGTGTGATAGTGATGGTTGATGGGTATTCAGGCTGTGAACAGTGTGATTGTGATCGTTGATGGGTATTCAGGCTGTGAACAGTGTGATAGTGATGGCTGAGTGGTATTCAGGCAGTAGCAGTGTGATAGCAATCGTTGATGGGTATTCAGGCTGTGAACGGTCTGATAGTGATGGTAGATGACTATTCAGGTTGTTGCAGTGTGACTGTGATGGTTGATGGGTATTCAGGCTGTGAACATTTGATAATGATGGTTAATGGATATTCAGGCTGTAGCAGTGCGACAGTGATGGTTGATGGGAATTCGGGCTGTAGCAGTGTGACTGTGATGGTTGATGGATATTCAGGCTGTGAACAGTATGATAGTGAAAGTTGATGGGTATTCACGCTGTGGCAGTGTGAGAGTGATGGTTGATAGGTATTCAGGCTGTGAACAGTGTGATAGGGATCGTAGATGGCTATTCAGGCAGTAGCAGTGTGATAGCAATCGTTGATGGGTATTCAGGCTGTGAACAGGGTGACAGTGATGGTTGATGGATATTCAGGCTGTAGCAGTGTGACAGTGTTGGTTGATGGGTATTCAGGCTGTGAACAGAGTGAAACTGATGGTTGATGGGTATTCAGGCTGTGAACAGTGTGAAACTGATGTTTGATGGGTATTCATGCTGTGGTAGTGTGATAGTGATGGTTCATGGGTATTCAGGCTGTAGCAGTGTTATTTTGATGGTTGATGGGTATTCAGGCTGTGAACAGCGTGATAGTGATGTTTGAAGGGTATTCAGGCTGTGGCAGTGTGATAGTGTTGGTTGATGGGTATTCAGGCTGCAGCAGTTTGATGGTGATGCTTAATGGATATACGGGCAGTAGCTGCGTGATAGTAATCGTTGATGGGTATTCAGGCTGTGAACAGTTTGGTAGTGATGGTTGATGAGTATTCAGGCTGTAGCAGTGTGACAGTGTTGGTTGATTGGTATTCAGGCTGTAGCTGTGTGATTGTGATGGTTAATGGATATACAGGCAGTAGCAGTGTGATAGTGAAAGTTGATGGGAATTCAATCAGTGAACAGTGTGACAGTGATGGTTGATGGGTATTAAGGCAGTGAACAGGGTGACAGTGATGGTTGATGGGTATTCAGGCTGTGAACAGTGTGATATTGATGGTTGATGTGTATTCAGCTGTGAACAGTGTGATAGTGATGGTTGATGGGTATTCAGGCTGTGGCAGTATGATCGTGATGGTTGATGGGTATTCACGCTGTGAACAGTGTGATAGTGATGGTTGATGGGTATTCAGGCTGTGAACAGTGTGATAGTGATGGTTAATGGGTATTCAGGCTGTGGCAGTGTGATAGTGATGGTTGATGAACAGTGATGGTCAGGCTGTGAACAGTGTGATACTGATGGTTGATGGGTATTCGGGCTGTGGTAGTGTGATAGTGATGCTTCAAGGGTATTCAGGCTGTGAACAGTATGATAGCGAAAGTTGATGTGTATTCAATCAGTGAAAAGTGTGACAGTGATGGTTGATGGGTTTTAAAGCAGTGAACAGGGTGACAGTGATGGTCATTCAATCTGTGAACAGTGTGATCGTGATGGTTGATGGATATTGAGGCTGTAGCAGTGTGATAGTGATGGTTAATGGGTATTCAGGCTGTGGCAGTGTGATAGTGATGGTTGGTGGGTTTCCAGGCTGAAACAGTGTGACAGTGATGCTGGTGGGTATTCAGGTTGTGGCAGTGTGACAGTGATGGTTGATGGGTATTCAGGCTGTGAACAGTGTGATAGTGATGGTAGATGGCTATTCAGGCAGTAGCAGTGTGATAGCAATCGTTGATGGGTATTCAGGCTGTGAACATGTGATCGTGATGGTTAATGGGTATTCAGACTCTAGCAGTGTGGTAGCGATGGTTAATGGATATACAGGCTGTAGTAGTGTGACAGTGATGGTTGATGGGTATTCGGGCTGTAGCAGTGTGATAGTGATGGTTGAAGTGTATTCAGCTGTGAACAGTGTCATAGTGATGGTTGATGGGTATTCAGGCTGCCGCAGTGTGATAGTAATGGTTGATGGTTATTCAGGCTGTGAACAGTGTGATACTGATGGTTGATGGATATTCAGGCTGTAGCAGCATGATAGTAATGGTTAATGGATATTCAGGCAGTAGCAGCGTGAAAGAAATCGCTGATGGGTATTCAGGCCGTGAACAGTGTGATAGTGATGGTTGATGGTTATTCAGGCTGTAGCAGTGTGACTGTGATGGTTGATGGGTATTCAGGCTGTGAACATGTGATAGTGATGGTGAATGGATATTCAGGCTGTAGCAGTGTGACGGTGAAAGTTGATGGGTATTCAGGCTGTGGCAGTGTGACAGTGATGGTTGATGGGTGTTCAGGCTGTGACCAGTGTGATAGTGATGGTAGATGGCTATTCAGGCAGTAGCAGTGTGATAGCAATCATTGATGGGTATTCAGGCTGTGAACAGTGTGATAGTGATGGTAGATAGCTATTCAGGCTGTAGCAGTGTGACAGTGATGGTTGATGGATATTCAGGCTGTGAACAGTATGATAGTGAAAGTAGATGGGTTTTCAATCTGTGAAAACTCTGACAGTGATGGTTGATGGGTTTTAAGGCAGTGAACAGGGTGACTGTGATGTTTATTTAATCTGTGAACAGTGTGATCGTGATGGTTGATGGATATTCAGGCTATAGCAGTGTGACAGTGATGGTCGATGGGTATTCAGGCTGTAGCAGTGTGACTGTGATGATTGATGGGTATTCAGGCTGTGAACAGTGTGATAGTGATGGCTGAGTGGTATTCAGGCAGTAGCAGTGTGATAGCAATCGTTGATGGGTATTCAGGCTGTGAACGGTCTGATAGTGATGGTAGATGACTATTCAGGTTGTTGCAGTGTGACTGTGATGGTTGATGGGTATTCAGGCTGTGAACATGTGATAGTGATGGTTAATGGATATTCAGGCTGTAGCAGTGCGACAGTGATGGTTGATGGGAATTCGGGCTGTAGCAGTGTGACTGTGATGGTTGATGGATATTCAGGCTGTGAACAGTATGATAGTGAAAGTTGATGGGTATTCACGCTGTGGCAGTGTGAGAGTGATGGTTGATAGGTATTCAGGCTGTGAACAGTGTGATAGGGATCGTAGATGGCTATTCAGGCAGTAGCAGTGTGATAGCAATCGTTGATGGGTATTCAGGCTGTGAACAGGGTGACAGTGATGGTTGATGGATATTCAGGCTGTAGCAGTGTGACAGTGTTGGTTGATGGGTATTCAGGCTGTGAACAGAGTGAAACTGATGGTTGATGGGTATTCAGGCTGTGAACAGAGTGAAACTGATGGTTGATGGGTATTCAGGCTGTGAACAGTGTGATAGTGATGGTTCATGGGTATTCAGGCTGTAGCAGTGTTATTTTGATGGTTGATGGGTATTCAGGCTGTGAACAGCGTGATAGTGATGGTGAATGGATATTCAGGCTGCAGCAGTTTGATGGTGATGCTTAATGGATATACAGGCAGTAGCTGCGTGATAGTAATCGTTGATGGGTATTCAGGCTGTGAACAGTTTGGTAGTGATGGTTGATGAGTATTCAGGCTGTAGCAGTGTGACAGTGTTGGTTGATTGGTATTCAGGCTGTAGCTGTGTGATAGTGATGGTTAATGGATATACAGGCAGTAGCAGCGTGATAGTAATCGTTGATGGGTATTCAGGCTGTGAACTGTTTGATAGTGATGGTTGATGGGTATAAAGGCTGTAGCAGTGTGACAGTGATGGTTGATGGGTATTCAGGCTGTGAACAGTGTGATAGTGAAAGTTGATGGGAATTCAATCAGTGAACAGTGTGACAGTGATGGTTGATGGGTATTAAGGCAGTGAACAGGGTGACAGTGATGGTTGATGGGTATTCAGGCTGTGAACAGTGTGATATTGATGGTTGATGTGTATTCAGCTGTGCACAGTGTGATAGTGATGGTTAATGGGTATTCAGGCTGTGGCAGTGTGATAGTGATGGTTGGTGGGTTTCCAGGCTGAAACAGTGTGACAGTGATGCTGGTGGGTATTCAGGTTGTGGCAGTGTGACAGTGATGGTTGATGGGTATTCAGGCTGTGAACAGTGTGATAGTGATGGTAGATGGCTATTCAGGCAGTAGCAGTGTGATAGCAATCGTTGATGGGTATTCAGGCTGTGAACATGTGATCGTGATGGTTAATGGGTATTCAGACTCTAGCAGTGTGGTAGCGATGGTTAATGGATATACAGGCTGTAGTAGTGTGACAGTGATGGTTGATGGGTATTCGGGCTGTAGCAGTGTGATAGTGATGGTTGAAGTGTATTCAGCTGTGAACAGTGTCATAGTGATGGTTGATGGGTATTCAGGCTGCCGCAGTGTGATAGTAATGGTTGATGGTTATTCAGGCTGTGAACAGTGTGATACTGATGGTTGATAGATATTCAGGCTGTAGCAGCATGATAGTAATGGTTAATGGATATTCAGGCAGTAGCAGCGTGAAAGAAATCGCTGATGGGTATTCAGGCCGTGAACAGTGTGATAGTGATGGTTGATGGGTATTCAGGCTGTAGCAGTGTGACTGTGATGGTTGATGGGTATTCAGGCTGTGAACATGTGATAGTGATGGTGAATGGATATTCAGGCTGTAGCAGTGTGACGGTGAAAGTTGATGGGTATTCAGGCTGTGGCAGTGTGACAGTGATGGTTGATGGGTGTTCAGGCTGTGACCAGTGTGATAGTGATGGTAGATGGCTATTCAGGCAGTAGCAGTGTGATAGCAATCATTGATGGGTATTCAGGCTGTGAACAGTGTGATAGTGATGGTAGATGGCTATTCAGGCTGTAGCAGTGTGACAGTGATGGTTGATGGATATTCAGGCTGTGAACAGTATGATAGTGAAAGTAGATGGGTTTTCAATCTGTGCAAACTCTGACAGTGATGGTTGATGGGTTTTAAGGCAGTGAACAGGGTGACTGTGATGTTTATTTAATCTGTGAACAGTGTGATCGTGATGGTTGATGGATATTCAGGCTATAGCAGTGTGACAGTGATGGTCGATGGGTATTCAGGCTGTAGCAGTGTGACTGTGATGATTGATGGGTATTCAGGCTGTGAACAGTGTGATAGTGATGGCTGAGTGGTATTCAGGCAGTAGCAGTGTGATAGCAATCGTTGATGGGTATTCAGGCTGTGAACAGTGTGAAACTGATGTTTGATGGGTATTCATGCTGTGGTAGTGTGATAGTGATGGTTCATGGGTATTCAGGCTGTAGCAGTGTTATTTTGATGGTTGATGGGTATTCAGGCTGTGAACAGCGTGATAGTGATGTTTGAAGGGTATTCAGGCTGTGGCAGTGTGATAGTGTTGGTTGATGGGTATTCAGGCTGCAGCAGTTTGATGGTGATGCTTAATGGATATACAGGCAGTAGCTGCGTGATAGTAATCGTTGATGGGTATTCAGGCTGTGAACAGTTTGGTAGTGATGGTTGATGAGTATTCAGGCTGTAGCAGTGTGACAGTGTTGGTTGATTGGTATTCAGGATGTAGCTGTGTGATAGTGATGGTTAATGGATATACAGGCAGTAGCAGCGTGATAGTAATCGTTGATGGGTATTCAGGCTGTGAACTGTTTGATAGTGATGGTTGATGGGTATAAAGGCTGTAGCAGTGTGACAGTGATGGTTGATGGGTATTCAGGCTGTGAACAGTGTGATAGTGAAAGTTGATGGGAATTCAATCAGTGAACAGTGTGACAGTGATGGTTGATGGGTATTAAGGCAGTGAACAGGGTGACAGTGATGGTTGATGGGTATTCAGGCTGTGAACAGTGTGATATTGATGGTTGATGTGTATTCAGCTGTGCACAGTGTGATAGTGATGGTTGATGGGTATTCAGGCTGTGGCAGTGTGATCGTGATGGTTGATGGGTATTCACGCTGTGAACAGTGTGATAGTGATGGTTGATGGGTATTCAGGCTGAACCATTGTGAAAAGATGGTTGATGGGTATTCAGGCTGTGAACAGTGTGACAGTGATCGTTGATGGGTATTCAGGCTGTGAACATTGTGATGGTGATGGTTGATGGGTATTCAGGCTGTGGCAGTGTGATAGTGATGGTTGATGGGTATTCAGGCAGTGGCACTGTGGTAGTGAAGGTTGATGGGTATTCAGGCTGTGAACAGTGTGATAGTGATGGTTAATGGGTATTCAGGCTGTGGCAGTGTGGTAGTCATGGTTGATGGGTATTCAGGCTGTGAACAGTGTGATAGTGATGGTTGATGGGTATTCAGGCTGTGAACAGTGTGATTGTGATCGTTGATGGGTATTCAGGCTGTGAACAGTGTGATAGTGATGGCTGAGTGGTATTCAGGCAGTAGCAGTGTGATAGCAATCGTTGATGGGTATTCAGGCTGTGAACGGTCTGATAGTGATGGTAGATGACTATTCAGGTTGTTGCAGTGTGACTGTGATGGTTGATGGGTATTCAGGCTGTGAACATGTGATAATGATGGTTAATGGATATTCAGGCTGTAGCAGTGCGACAGTGATGGTTGATGGGAATTCGGGCTGTAGCAGTGTGACTGTGATGGTTGATGGATATTCAGGCTGTGAACAGTATGATAGTGAAAGTTGATGGGTATTCAAGCTGTGGCAGTGTGAGAGTGATGGTTGATAGGTATTCAGGCTGTGAACAGTGTGATAGGGATCGTAGATGGCTATTCAGGCAGTAGCAGTGTGATAGCAATCGTTGATGGGTATTCAGGCTGTGAACAGGGTGACAGTGATGGTTGATGGATATTCAGGCTGTAGCAGTGTGACAGTGTTGGTTGATGGGTATTCAGGCTGTGAACAGAGTGAAACTGATGGTTGATGGGTATTCAGGCTGTGAACAGTGTGAAACTGATGTTTGATGGGTATTCATGCTGTGGTAGTGTGATAGTGATGGTTCATGGGTATTCAGGCTGTAGCAGTGTTATTTTGATGGTTGATGGGTATTCAGGCTGTGAACAGCGTGATAGTGATGTTTGAAGGGTATTCTGGCTGTGGCAGTGTGATAGTGTTGGTTGATGGGTATTCAGGCTGCAGCAGTTTGATGGTGATGCTTAATGGATATACGGGCAGTAGCTGCGTGATAGTAATCGTTGATGGGTATTCAGGCTGTGAACAGTTTGGTAGTGATGGTTGATGAGTATTCAGGCTGTAGCAGTGTGACAGTGTTGGTTGATTGGTATTCAGGCTGTAGCTGTGTGATTGTGATGGTTAATGGATATACAGGCAGTAGCAGTGTGATAGTGAAAGTTGATGGGAATTCAATCAGTGAACAGTGTGACAGTGATGGTTGATGGGTATTAAGGCAGTGAACAGGGTGACAGTGATGGTTGATGGGTATTCAGGCTGTGAACAGTGTGATATTGATGGTTGATGTGTATTCAGCTGTGAACAGTGTGATAGTGATGGTTGATGGGTATTCAGGCTGTGGCAGTATGATCGTGATGGTTGATGGGTATTCACGCTGTGAACAGTGTGATAGTGATGGTTGATGGGTATTCAGGCTGTGAACAGTGTGATAGTGATGGTTAATGGGTATTCAGGCTGTGGCAGTGTGATAGTGATGGTTGATGAACAGTGATGGTCAGGCTGTGAACAGTGTGATACTGATGGTTGATGGGTATTCGGGCTGTGGTAGTGTGATAGTGATGCTTCAAGGGTATTCAGGCTGTGAACAGTATGATAGCGAAAGTTGATGTGTATTCAATCAGTGAAAAGTGTGACAGTGATGGTTGATGGGTTTTAAAGCAGTGAACAGGGTGACAGTGATGGTCATTCAATCTGTGAACAGTGTGATCGTGATGGTTGATGGATATTGAGGCTGTAGCAGTGTGATAGTGATGGTTAATGGGTATTCAGGCTGTGGCAGTGTGATAGTGATGGTTGGTGGGTTTCCAGGCTGAAACAGTGTGACAGTGATGCTGGTGGGTATTCAGGTTGTGGCAGTGTGACAGTGATGGTTGATGGGTATTCAGGCTGTGAACAGTGTGATAGTGATGGTAGATGGCTATTCAGGCAGTAGCAGTGTGATAGCAATCGTTGATGGGTATTCAGGCTGTGAACATGTGATCGTGATGGTTAATGGGTATTCAGACTCTAGCAGTGTGGTAGCGATGGTTAATGGATATACAGGCTGTAGTAGTGTGACAGTGATGGTTGATGGGTATTCGGGCTGTAGCAGTGTGATAGTGATGGTTGAAGTGTATTCAGCTGTGAACAGTGTCATAGTGATGGTTGATGGGTATTCAGGCTGCCGCAGTGTGATAGTAATGGTTGATGGTTATTCAGGCTGTGAACAGTGTGATACTGATGGTTGATGGATATTCAGGCTGTAGCAGCATGATAGTAATGGTTAATGGATATTCAGGCAGTAGCAGCGTGAAAGAAATCGCTGATGGGTATTCAGGCCGTGAACAGTGTGATAGTGATGGTTGATGGGTATTCAGGCTGTAGCAGTGTGACTGTGATGGTTGATGGGTATTCAGGCTGTGAACATGTGATAGTGATGGTGAATGGATATTCAGGCTGTAGCAGTGTGACGGTGAAAGTTGATGGGTATTCAGGCTGTGGCAGTGTGACAGTGATGGTTGATGGGTGTTCAGGCTGTGACCAGTGTGATAGTGATGGTAGATGGCTATTCAGGCAGTAGCAGTGTGATAGCAATCATTGATGGGTATTCAGGCTGTGAACAGTGTGATAGTGATGGTAGATGGCTATTCAGGCTGTAGCAGTGTGACAGTGATGGTTGATGGATATTCAGGCTGTGAACAGTATGATAGTGAAAGTAGATGGGTTTTCAATCTGTGAAAACTCTGACAGTGATGGTTGATGGGTTTTAAGGCAGTGAACAGGGTGACTGTGATGTTTATTTAATCTGTGAACAGTGTGATCGTGATGGTTGATGGATATTCAGGCTATAGCAGTGTGACAGTGATGGTCGATGGGTATTCAGGCTGTAGCAGTGTGACTGTGATGATTGATGGGTATTCAGGCTGTGAACAGTGTGATAGTGATGGCTGAGTGGTATTCAGGCAGTAGCAGTGTGATAGCAATCGTTGATGGGTATTCAGGCTGTGAACGGTCTGATAGTGATGGTAGATGACTATTCAGGTTGTTGCAGTGTGACTGTGATGGTTGATGGGTATTCAGGCTGTGAACATGTGATAGTGATGGTTAATGGATATTCAGGCTGTAGCAGTGCGACAGTGATGGTTGATGGGAATTCGGGCTGTAGCAGTGTGACTGTGATGGTTGATGGATATTCAGGCTGTGAACAGTATGATAGTGAAAGTTGATGGGTATTCACGCTGTGGCAGTGTGAGAGTGATGGTTGATAGGTATTCAGGCTGTGAACAGTGTGATAGGGATCGTAGATGGCTATTCAGGCAGTAGCAGTGTGATAGCAATCGTTGATGGGTATTCAGGCTGTGAACAGGGTGACAGTGATGGTTGATGGATATTCAGGCTGTAGCAGTGTGACAGTGTTGGTTGATGGGTATTCAGGCTGTGAACAGAGTGAAACTGATGGTTGATGGGTATTCAGGCTGTGAACAGTGTGATAGTGATGGTGAATGGATATTCAGGCTGCAGCAGTTTGATGGTGATGCTTAATGGATATACAGGCAGTAGCTGCGTGATAGTAATCGTTGATGGGTATTCAGGCTGTGAACAGTTTGGTAGTGATGGTTGATGAGTATTCAGGCTGTAGCAGTGTGACAGTGTTGGTTGATTGGTATTCAGGCTGTAGCTGTGTGATAGTGATGGTTAATGGATATACAGGCAGTAGCAGCGTGATAGTAATCGTTGATGGGTATTCAGGCTGTGAACTGTTTGATAGTGATGGTTGATGGGTATAAAGGCTGTAGCAGTGTGACAGTGATGGTTGATGGGTATTCAGGCTGTGAACAGTGTGATAGTGAAAGTTGATGGGAATTCAATCAGTGAACAGTGTGACAGTGATGGTTGATGGGTATTAAGGCAGTGAACAGGGTGACAGTGATGGTTGATGGGTATTCAGGCTGTGAACAGTGTGATATTGATGGTTGATGTGTATTCAGCTGTGCACAGTGTGATAGTGATGGTTGATGGGTATTCAGGCTGTGGCAGTGTGATCGTGATGGTTGATGGGTATTCACGCTGTGAACAGTGTGATAGTGATGGTTGATGGGTATTCAGGCTGAACCATTGTGAAAAGATGGTTGATGGGTATTCAGGCTGTGAACAGTGTGACAGTGATCGTTGATGGGTATTCAGGCTGTGAACATTGTGATGGTGATGGTTGATGGGTATTCAGGCTGTGGCAGTGTGATAGTGATGGTTGATGGGTATTCAGGCAGTGGCACTGTGGTAGTGAAGGTTGATGGGTATTCAGGCTGTGAACAGTGTGATAGTGATGGTTAATGGGTATTCAGGCTGTGGCAGTGTGGTAGTCATGGTTGATGGGTATTCAGGCTGTGAACAGTGTGATAGTGATGGTTGATGGGTATTCAGGCTGTGAACAGTGTGATTGTGATCGTTGATGGGTATTCAGGCTGTGAACAGTGTGATAGTGATGGCTGAGTGGTATTCAGGCAGTAGCAGTGTGATAGCAATCGTTGATGGGTATTCAGGCTGTGAACGGTCTGATAGTGATGGTAGATGACTATTCAGGTTGTTGCAGTGTGACTGTGATGGTTGATGGGTATTCAGGCTGTGAACATGTGATAGTGATGGTTAATGGATATTCAGGCTGTAGCAGTGCGACAGTGATGGTTGATGGGAATTCGGGCTGTAGCAGTGTGACTGTGATGGTTGATGGATATTCAGGCTGTGAACAGTATGATAGTGAAAGTTGATGGGTATTCACGCTGTGGCAGTGTGAGAGTGATGGTTCATGGGTATTCAGGCTGTAGCAGTGTTATTTTGATGGTTGATGGGTATTCAGGCTGTGAACAGCGTGATAGTGATGTTTGAAGGGTATTCAGGCTGTGGCAGTGTGATAGTGTTGGTTGATGGGTATTAAGGCTGCAGCAGTTTGATGGTGATGCTTAATGGATATACGGGCAGTAGCTGCGTGATAGTAATCGTTGATGGGTATTCAGGCTGTGAACAGTTTGGTAGTGATGGTTGATGAGTATTCAGGCTGTAGCAGTGTGACAGTGTTGGTTGATTGGTATTCAGGCTGTAGCTGTGTGATTGTGATGGTTAATGGATATACAGGCAGTAGCAGTGTGATAGTGAAAGTTGATGGGAATTCAATCAGTGAACAGTGTGACAGTGATGGTTGATGGGTATTAAGGCAGTGAACAGGGTGACAGTGATGGTTGATGGGTATTCAGGCTGTGAACAGTGTGATATTGATGGTTGATGTGTATTCAGCTGTGAACAGTGTGATAGTGATGGTTGATGGGTATTCAGGCTGTGGCAGTATGATCGTGATGGTTGATGGGTATTCACGCTGTGAACAGTGTGATAGTGATGGTTGATGGGTATTCAGGCTGTGAACAGTGTGATAGTGATGGTTAATGGGTATTCAGGCTGTGGCAGTGTGATAGTGATGGTTGATGAACAGTGATGGTCAGGCTGTGAACAGTGTGATACTGATGGTTGATGGGTATTCGGGCTGTGGTAGTGTGATAGTGATGCTTCAAGGGTATTCAGGCTGTGAACAGTATGATAGCGAAAGTTGATGTGTATTCAATCAGTGAAAAGTGTGACAGTGATGGTTGATGGGTTTTAAAGCAGTGAACAGGGTGACAGTGATGGTCATTCAATCTGTGAACAGTGTGATCGTGATGGTTGATGGATATTGAGGCTGTAGCAGTGTGATAGTGATGGTTAATGGGTATTCAGGCTGTGGCAGTGTGATAGTGATGGTTGGTGGGTTTCCAGGCTGAAACAGTGTGACAGTGATGCTGGTGGGTATTCAGGTTGTGGCAGTGTGACAGTGATGGTTGATGGGTATTCAGGCTGTGAACAGTGTGATAGTGATGGTAGATGGCTATTCAGGCAGTAGCAGTGTGATAGCAATCGTTGATGGGTATTCAGGCTGTGAACATGTGATCGTGATGGTTAATGGGTATTCAGACTCTAGCAGTGTGGTAGCGATGGTTAATGGATATACAGGCTGTAGTAGTGTGACAGTGATGGTTGATGGGTATTCGGGCTGTAGCAGTGTGATAGTGATGGTTGAAGTGTATTCAGCTGTGAACAGTGTCATAGTGATGGTTGATGGGTATTCAGGCTGCCGCAGTGTGATAGTAATGGTTGATGGTTATTCAGGCTGTGAACAGTGTGATACTGATGGTTGATAGATATTCAGGCTGTAGCAGCATGATAGTAATGGTTAATGGATATTCAGGCAGTAGCAGCGTGAAAGAAATCGCTGATGGGTATTCAGGCCGTGAACAGTGTGATAGTGATGGTTGATGGGTATTCAGGCTGTAGCAGTGTGACTGTGATGGTTGATGGGTATTCAGGCTGTGAACATGTGATAGTGATGGTGAATGGATATTCAGGCTGTAGCAGTGTGACGGTGAAAGTTGATGGGTATTCAGGCTGTGGCAGTGTGACAGTGATGGTTGATGGGTGTTCAGGCTGTGACCAGTGTGATAGTGATGGTAGATGGCTATTCAGGCAGTAGCAGTGTGATAGCAATCATTGATGGGTATTCAGGCTGTGAACAGTGTGATAGTGATGGTAGATGGCTATTCAGGCTGTAGCAGTGTGACAGTGATGGTTGATGGATATTCAGGCTGTGAACAGTATGATAGTGAAAGTAGATGGGTTTTCAATCTGTGAAAACTCTGACAGTGATGGTTGATGGGTTTTAAGGCAGTGAACAGGGTGACTGTGATGTTTATTTAATCTGTGAACAGTGTGATCGTGATGGTTGATGGATATTCAGGCTATAGCAGTGTGACAGTGATGGTCGATGGGTATTCAGGCTGTAGCAGTGTGACTGTGATGATTGATGGGTATTCAGGCTGTGAACAGTGTGATAGTGATGGCTGAGTGGTATTCAGGCAGTAGCAGTGTGATAGCAATCGTTGATGGGTATTCAGGCTGTGAACAGTGTGAAACTGATGTTTGATGGGTATTCATGCTGTGGTAGTGTGATAGTGATGGTTCATGGGTATTCAGGCTGTAGCAGTGTTATTTTGATGGTTGATGGGTATTCAGGCTGTGAACAGCGTGATAGTGATGTTTGAAGGGTATTCAGGCTGTGGCAGTGTGATAGTGTTGGTTGATGGGTATTCAGGCTGCAGCAGTTTGATGGTGATGCTTAATGGATATACAGGCAGTAGCTGCGTGATAGTAATCGTTGATGGGTATTCAGGCTGTGAACAGTTTGGTAGTGATGGTTGATGAGTATTCAGGCTGTAGCAGTGTGACAGTGTTGGTTGATTGGTATTCAGGCTGTAGCTGTGTGATAGTGATGGTTAATGGATATACAGGCAGTAGCAGCGTGATAGTAATCGTTGATGGGTATTCAGGCTGTGAACTGTTTGATAGTGATGGTTGATGGGTATAAAGGCTGTAGCAGTGTGACAGTGATGGTTGATGGGTATTCAGGCTGTGAACAGTGTGATAGTGAAAGTTGATGGGAATTCAATCAGTGAACAGTGTGACAGTGATGGTTGATGGGTATTAAGGCAGTGAACAGGGTGACAGTGATGGTTGATGGGTATTCAGGCTGTGGCAGTGTGATCGTGATGGTTGATGGGTATTCACGCTGTGAACAGTGTGATAGTGATGGTTGATGGGTATTCAGGCTGAACCATTGTGAAAAGATGGTTGATGGGTATTCAGGCTGTGAACAGTGTGACAGTGATCGTTGATGGGTATTCAGGCTGTGAACATTGTGATGGTGATGGTTGATGGGTATTCAGGCTGTGGCAGTGTGATAGTGATGGTTGATGGGTATTCAGGCAGTGGCACTGTGGTAGTGAAGGTTGATGGGTATTCAGGCTGTGAACAGTGTGATAGTGATGGTTAATGGGTATTCAGGCTGTGGCAGTGTGGTAGTCATGGTTGATGGGTATTCAGGCTGTGAACAGTGTGATAGTGATGGTTGATGGGTATTCAGGCTGTGAACAGTGTGATTGTGATCGTTGATGGGTATTCAGGCTGTGAACAGTGTGATAGTGATGGCTGAGTGGTATTCAGGCAGTAGCAGTGTGATAGCAATCGTTGATGGGTATTCAGGCTGTGAACGGTCTGATAGTGATGGTAGATGACTATTCAGGTTGTTGCAGTGTGACTGTGATGGTTGATGGGTATTCAGGCTGTGAACATGTGATAGTGATGGTTAATGGATATTCAGGCTGTAGCAGTGCGACAGTGATGGTTGATGGGAATTCGGGCTGTAGCAGTGTGACTGTGATGGTTGATGGATATTCAGGCTGTGAACAGTATGATAGTGAAAGTTGATGGGTATTCACGCTGTGGCAGTGTGAGAGTGATGGTTGATAGGTATTCAGGCTGTGAACAGTGTGATAGGGATCGTAGATGGCTATTCAGGCAGTAGCAGTGTGATAGCAATCGTTGATGGGTATTCAGGCTGTGAACAGGGTGACAGTGATGGTTGATGGATATTCAGGCTGTAGCAGTGTGACAGTGTTGGTTGATGGGTATTCAGGCTGTGAACAGAGTGGTAGTCATGGTTGATGGGTATTCAGGCTGTGAACAGTGTGATAGTGATGGTTGATGGGTATTCAGGCTGTGAACAGTGTGATTGTGATCGTTGATGGGTATTCAGGCTGTGAACAGTGTGATAGTGATGGCTGAGTGGTATTCAGGCAGTAGCAGTGTGATAGCAATCGTTGATGGGTATTCAGGCTGTGAACGGTCTGATAGTGATGGTAGATGACTATTCAGGTTGTTGCAGTGTGACTGTGATGGTTGATGGGTATTCAGGCTGTGAACATGTGATAGTGATGGTTAATGGATATTCAGGCTGTAGCAGTGCGACAGTGATGGTTGATGGGAATTCGGGCTGTAGCAGTGTGACTGTGATGGTTGATGGATATTCAGGCTGTGAACAGTATGATAGTGAAAGTTGATGGGTATTCACGCTGTGGCAGTGTGAGAGTGATGGTTGATAGGTATTCAGGCTGTGAACAGTGTGATAGGGATCGTAGATGGCTATTCAGGCAGTAGCAGTGTGATAGCAATCGTTGATGGGTATTCAGGCTGTGAACAGGGTGACAGTGATGGTTGATGGATATTCAGGCTGTAGCAGTGTGACAGTGTTGGTTGATGGGTATTCAGGCTGTGAACAGAGTGAAACTGATGGTTGATGGGTATTCAGGCTGTGAACAGTGTGAAACTGATGTTTGATGGGTATTCATGCTGTGGTAGTGTGATAGTGATGGTTCATGGGTATTCAGGCTGTAGCAGTGTTATTTTGATGGTTGATGGGTATTCAGGCTGTGAACAGCGTGATAGTGATGTTTGAAGGGTATTCAGGCTGTGGCAGTGTGATAGTGTTGGTTGATGGGTATTCAGGCTGCAGCAGTTTGATGGTGATGCTTAATGGATATACGGGCAGTAGCTGCGTGATAGTAATCGTTGATGGGTATTCAGGCTGTGAACAGTTTGGTAGTGATGGTTGATGAGTATTCAGGCTGTAGCAGTGTGACAGTGTTGGTTGATTGGTATTCAGGCTGTAGCTGTGTGATTGTGATGGTTAATGGATATACAGGCAGTAGCAGTGTGATAGTGAAAGTTGATGGGAATTCAATCAGTGAACAGTGTGACAGTGATGGTTGATGGGTATTAAGGCAGTGAACAGGGTGACAGTGATGGGTATTCAGGCTGTGAACAGTGTGATATTGATGGTTGATGTGTATTCAGCTGTGAACAGTGTGATAGTGATGGTTGATGGGTATTCAGGCTGTGGCAGTATGATCGTGATGGTTGATGGGTATTCACGCTGTGAACAGTGTGATAGTGATGGTTGATGGGTATTCAGGCTGTGAACAGTGCGATAGTGATGGTTAATGGGTATTCAGGCTGTGGCAGTGTGATAGTGATGGTTGATGAACAGTGATGGTCAGGCTGTGAACAGTGTGATACTGATGGTTGATGGGTATTCGGGCTGTGGTAGTGTGATAGTGATGCTTCAAGGGTATTCAGGCTGTGAACAGTATGATAGCGAAAGTTGATGTGTATTCAATCAGTGAAAAGTGTGACAGTGATGGTTGATGGGTTTTAAAGCAGTGAACAGGGTGACTGTGATGTTTATTTAATCTGTGAACAGTGTGATCGTGATGGTTGATGGATATTCAGGCTATAGCAGTGTGACAGTGATGGTCGATGGGTATTCAGGCTGTAGCAGTGTGACTGTGATGATTGATGGGTATTCAGGCTGTGAACAGTGTGATAGTGATGGCTGAGTGGTATTCAGGCAGTAGCAGTGTGATAGCAATCGTTGATGGGTATTCAGGCTGTGAACGGTCTGATAGTGATGGTAGATGACTATTCAGGTTGTTGCAGTGTGACTGTGATGGTTGATGGGTATTCAGGCTGTGAACATGTGATAGTGATGGTTAATGGATATTCAGGCTGTAGCAGTGCGACAGTGATGGTTGATGGGAATTCGGGCTGTAGCAGTGTGACTGTGATGGTTGATGGATATTCAGGCTGTGAACAGTATGATAGTGAAAGTTGATGGGTATTCACGCTGTGGCAGTGTGAGAGTGATGGTTGATAGGTATTCAGGCTGTGAACAGTGTGATAGGGATCGTAGATGGCTATTCAGGCAGTAGCAGTGTGATAGCAATCGTTGATGGGTATTCAGGCTGTGAACAGGGTGACAGTGATGGTTGATGGATATTCAGGCTGTAGCAGTGTGACAGTGTTGGTTGATGGGTATTCAGGCTGTGAACAGAGTGAAACTGATGGTTGATGGGTATTCAGGCTGTGAACAGTGTGATAGTGATGGTTCATGGGTATTCAGGCTGTAGCAGTGTTATTTTGATGGTTGATGGGTATTCAGGCTGTGAACAGCGTGATAGTGATGGTGAATGGATATTCAGGCTGCAGCAGTTTGATGGTGATGCTTAATGGATATACAGGCAGTAGCTGCGTGATAGTAATCGTTGATGGGTATTCAGGCTGTGAACAGTTTGGTAGTGATGGTTGATGAGTATTCAGGCTGTAGCAGTGTGACAGTGTTGGTTGATTGGTATTCAGGCTGTAGCTGTGTGATAGTGATGGTTAATGGATATACAGGCAGTAGCAGCGTGATAGTAATCGTTGATGGGTATTCAGGCTGTGAACTGTTTGATAGTGATGGTTGATGGGTATAAAGGCTGTAGCAGTGTGACAGTGATGGTTGATGGGTATTCAGGCTGTGAACAGTGTGATAGTGAAAGTTGATGGGAATTCAATCAGTGAACAGTGTGACAGTGATGGTTGATGGGTATTAAGGCAGTGAACAGGGTGACAGTGATGGTTGATGGGTATTCAGGCTGTGAACAGTGTGATATTGATGGTTGATGTGTATTCAGCTGTGCACAGTGTGATAGTGATGGTTAATGGGTATTCAGGCTGTGGCAGTGTGATAGTGATGGTTGGTGGGTTTCCAGGCTGAAACAGTGTGACAGTGATGCTGGTGGGTATTCAGGTTGTGGCAGTGTGACAGTGATGGTTGATGGGTATTCAGGCTGTGAACAGTGTGATAGTGATGGTAGATGGCTATTCAGGCAGTAGCAGTGTGATAGCAATCGTTGATGGGTATTCAGGCTGTGAACATGTGATCGTGATGGTTAATGGGTATTCAGACTCTAGCAGTGTGGTAGCGATGGTTAATGGATATACAGGCTGTAGTAGTGTGACAGTGATGGTTGATGGGTATTCGGGCTGTAGCAGTGTGATAGTGATGGTTGAAGTGTATTCAGCTGTGAACAGTGTCATAGTGATGGTTGATGGGTATTCAGGCTGCCGCAGTGTGATAGTAATGGTTGATGGTTATTCAGGCTGTGAACAGTGTGATACTGATGGTTGATAGATATTCAGGCTGTAGCAGCATGATAGTAATGGTTAATGGATATTCAGGCAGTAGCAGCGTGAAAGAAATCGCTGATGGGTATTCAGGCCGTGAACAGTGTGATAGTGATGGTTGATGGGTATTCAGGCTGTAGCAGTGTGACTGTGATGGTTGATGGGTATTCAGGCTGTGAACATGTGATAGTGATGGTGAATGGATATTCAGGCTGTAGCAGTGTGACGGTGAAAGTTGATGGGTATTCAGGCTGTGGCAGTGTGACAGTGATGGTTGATGGGTGTTCAGGCTGTGACCAGTGTGATAGTGATGGTCGATGGCTATTCAGGCAGTAGCAGTGTGATAGCAATCATTGATGGGTATTCAGGCTGTGAACAGTGTGATAGTGATGGTAGATGGCTATTCAGGCTGTAGCAGTGTGACAGTGATGGTTGATGGATATTCAGGCTGTGAACAGTATGATAGTGAAAGTAGATGGGTTTTCAATCTGTGCAAACTCTGACAGTGATGGTTGATGGGTTTTAAGGCAGTGAACAGGGTGACTGTGATGTTTATTTAATCTGTGAACAGTGTGATCGTGATGGTTGATGGATATTCAGGCTATAGCAGTGTGACAGTGATGGTCGATGGGTATTCAGGCTGTAGCAGTGTGACTGTGATGATTGATGGGTATTCAGGCTGTGAACAGTGTGATAGTGATGGCTGAGTGGTATTCAGGCAGTAGCAGTGTGATAGCAATCGTTGATGGGTATTCAGGCTGTGAACAGTGTGAAACTGATGTTTGATGGGTATTCATACTGTGGTAGTGTGATAGTGATGGTTCATGGGTATTCAGGCTGTAGCAGTGTTATTTTGATGGTTGATGGGTATTCAGGCTGTGAAAAGCGTGATCGTGATGTTTGAAGGGTATTCAGGCTGTGGCAGTGTGATAGTGTTGGTTGATGGGTATTCAGGCTGCAGCAGTTTGATGGTGATGCTTAATGGATATACAGGCAGTAGCTGCGTGATAGTAATCGTTGATGGGTATTCAGGCTGTGAACAGTTTGGTAGTGATGGTTGATGAGTATTCAGGCTGTAGCAGTGTGACAGTGTTGGTTGATTGGTATTCAGGCTGTAGCTGTGTGATAGTGATGGTTAATGGATATACAGGCAGTAGCAGCGTGATAGTAATCGTTGATGGGTATTCAGGCTGTGAACTGTTTGATAGTGATGGTTGATGGGTATAAAGGCTGTAGCAGTGTGACAGTGATGGTTGATGGGTATTCAGGCTGTGAACAGTGTGATAGTGAAAGTTGATGGGAATTCAATCAGTGAACAGTGTGACAGTGATGGTTGATGGGTATTAAGGCAGTGAACAGGGTGACAGTGATGGTTGATGGGTATTCAGGCTGTGAACAGTGTGATATTGATGGTTGATGTGTATTCAGCTGTGCACAGTGTGATAGTGATGGTTGATGGGTGTTCAGGCTGTGGCAGTGTGATCGTGATGGTTGATGGGTATTCACGCTGTGAACAGTGTGATAGTGATGGTTGATGGGTATTCAGGCTGAACCATTGTGAAAAGATGGTTGATGGGTATTCAGGCTGTGAACAGTGTGACAGTGATCGTTGATGGGTATTCAGGCTGTGAACATTGTGATGGTGATGGTTGATGGGTATTCAGGCTGTGGCAGTGTGATAGTGATGGTTGATGGGTATTCAGGCAGTGGCACTGTGGTAGTGAAGGTTGATGGGTATTCAGGCTGTGAACAGTGTGATAGTGATGGTTAATGGGTATTCAGGCTGTGGCAGTGTGGTAGTCATGGTTGATGGGTATTCAGGCTGTGAACAGTGTGATAGTGATGGTTGATGGGTATTCAGGCTGTGAACAGTGTGATTGTGATCGTTGATGGGTATTCAGGCTGTGAACAGTGTGATAGTGATGGCTGAGTGGTATTCAGGCAGTAGCAGTGTGATAGCAATCGTTGATGGGTATTCAGGCTGTGAACGGTCTGATAGTGATGGTAGATGACTATTCAGGTTGTTGCAGTGTGACTGTGATGGTTGATGGGTATTCAGGCTGTGAACATGTGATAGTGATGGTTAATGGATATTCAGGCTGTAGCAGTGCGACAGTGATGGTTGATGGGAATTCGGGCTGTAGCAGTGTGACTGTGATGGTTGATGGATATTCAGGCTGTGAACAGTATGATAGTGAAAGTTGATGGGTATTCACGCTGTGGCAGTGTGAGAGTGATGGTTGATAGGTATTCAGGCTGTGAACAGTGTGATAGGGATCGTAGATGGCTATTCAGGCAGTAGCAGTGTGATAGCAATCGTTGATGGGTATTCAGGCTGTGAACAGGGTGACAGTGATGGTTGATGGATATTCAGGCTGTAGCAGTGTGACAGTGTTGGTTGATGGGTATTCAGGCTGTGAACAGAGTGAAACTGATGGTTGATGGGTATTCAGGCTGTGAACAGTGTGAAACTGATGTTTGATGGGTATTCATGCTGTGGTAGTGTGATAGTGATGGTTCATGGGTATTCAGGCTGTAGCAGTGTTATTTTGATGGTTGATGGGTATTCAGGCTGTGAACAGCGTGATAGTGATGTTTGAAGGGTATTCAGGCTGTGGCAGTGTGATAGTGTTGGTTGATGGGTATTCAGGCTGCAGCAGTTTGATGGTGATGCTTAATGGATATACGGGCAGTAGCTGCGTGATAGTAATCGTTGATGGGTATTCAGGCTGTGAACAGTTTGGTAGTGATGGTTGATGAGTATTCAGGCTGTAGCAGTGTGACAGTGTTGGTTGATTGGTATTCAGGCTGTAGCTGTGTGATTGTGATGGTTAATGGATATACAGGCAGTAGCAGTGTGATAGTGAAAGTTGATGGGAATTCAATCAGTGAACAGTGTGACAGTGATGGTTGATGGGTATTAAGGCAGTGAACAGGGTGACAGTGATGGTTGATGGGTATTCAGGCTGTGAACAGTGTGATATTGATGGTTGATGTGTATTCAGCTGTGAACAGTGTGATAGTGATGGTTGATGGGTATTCAGGCTGTGGCAGTATGATCGTGATGGTTGATGGGTATTCACGCTGTGAACAGTGTGATAGTGATGGTTGATGGGTATTCAGGCTGTGAACAGTGTGATAGTGATGGTTAATGGGTATTCAGGCTGTGGCAGTGTGATAGTGATGGTTGATGAACAGTGATGGTCAGGCTGTGAACAGTGTGATACTGATGGTTGATGGGTATTCGGGCTGTGGTAGTGTGATAGTGATGCTTCAAGGGTATTCAGGCTGTGAACAGTATGATAGCGAAAGTTGATGTGTATTCAATCAGTGAAAAGTGTGACAGTGATGGTTGATGGGTTTTAAAGCAGTGAACAGGGTGACAGTGATGGTCATTCAATCTGTGAACAGTGTGATCGTGATGGTTGATGGATATTGAGGCTGTAGCAGTGTGATAGTGATGGTTAATGGGTATTCAGGCTGTGGCAGTGTGATAGTGATGGTTGGTGGGTTTCCAGGCTGAAACAGTGTGACAGTGATGCTGGTGGGTATTCAGGTTGTGGCAGTGTGACAGTGATGGTTGATGGGTATTCAGGCTGTGAACAGTGTGATAGTGATGGTAGATGGCTATTCAGGCAGTAGCAGTGTGATAGCAATCGTTGATGGGTATTCAGGCTGTGAACATGTGATCGTGATGGTTAATGGGTATTCAGACTCTAGCAGTGTGGTAGCGATGGTTAATGGATATACAGGCTGTAGTAGTGTGACAGTGATGGTTGATGGGTATTCGGGCTGTAGCAGTGTGATAGTGATGGTTGAAGTGTATTCAGCTGTGAACAGTGTCATAGTGATGGTTGATGGGTATTCAGGCTGCCGCAGTGTGATAGTAATGGTTGATGGTTATTCAGGCTGTGAACAGTGTGATACTGATGGTTGATGGATATTCAGGCTGTAGCAGCATGATAGTAATGGTTAATGGATATTCAGGCAGTAGCAGCGTGAAAGAAATCGCTGATGGGTATTCAGGCCGTGAACAGTGTGATAGTGATGGTTGATGGGTATTCAGGCTGTAGCAGTGTGACTGTGATGGTTGATGGGTATTCAGGCTGTGAACATGTGATAGTGATGGTGAATGGATATTCAGGCTGTAGCAGTGTGACGGTGAAAGTTGATGGGTATTCAGGCTGTGGCAGTGTGACAGTGATGGTTGATGGGTGTTCAGGCTGTGACCAGTGTGATAGTGATGGTAGATGGCTATTCAGGCAGTAGCAGTGTGATAGCAATCATTGATGGGTATTCAGGCTGTGAACAGTGTGATAGTGATGGTAGATGGCTATTCAGGCTGTAGCAGTGTGACAGTGATGGTTGATGGATATTCAGGCTGTGAACAGTATGATAGTGAAAGTAGATGGGTTTTCAATCTGTGAAAACTCTGACAGTGATGGTTGATGGGTTTTAAGGCAGTGAACAGGGTGACTGTGATGTTTATTTAATCTGTGAACAGTGTGATCGTGATGGTTGATGGATATTCAGGCTATAGCAGTGTGACAGTGATGGTCGATGGGTATTCAGGCTGTGAACAGTGTGATAGTGATGGCTGAGTGGTATTCAGGCAGTAGCAGTGTGATAGCAATCGTTGATGGGTATTCAGGCTGTGAACGGTCTGATAGTGATGGTAGATGACTATTCAGGTTGTTGCAGTGTGACTGTGATGGTTGATGGGTATTCAGGCTGTGAACATGTGATAGTGATGGTTAATGGATATTCAGGCTGTAGCAGTGCGACAGTGATGGTTGATGGGAATTCGGGCTGTAGCAGTGTGACTGTGATGGTTGATGGATATTCAGGCTGTGAACAGTATGATAGTGAAAGTTGATGGGTATTCACGCTGTGGCAGTGTGAGAGTGATGGTTGATAGGTATTCAGGCTGTGAACAGTGTGATAGGGATCGTAGATGGCTATTCAGGCAGTAGCAGTGTGATAGCAATCGTTGATGGGTATTCAGGCTGTGAACAGGGTGACAGTGATGGTTGATGGATATTCAGGCTGTAGCAGTGTGACAGTGTTGGTTGATGGGTATTCAGGCTGTGAACAGAGTGAAACTGATGGTTGATGGGTATTCAGGCTGTGAACAGTGTGAAACTGATGTTTGATGGGTATTCATGCTGTGGTAGTGTGATAGTGATGGTTCATGGGTATTCAGGCTGGAGCAGTGTTATTTTGATGGTTGATGGGTATTCAGGCTGTGAACAGCGTGATAGTGATGTTTGAAGGGTATTCAGGCTGTGGCAGTGTGATAGTGTTGGTTGATGGGTATTCAGGCTGCAGCAGTTTGATGGTGATGCTTAATGGATATACAGGCAGTAGCTGCGTGATAGTAATCGTTGATGGGTATTCAGGCTGTGAACAGTTTGGTAGTGATGGTTGATGAGTATTCAGGCTGTAGCAGTGTGACAGTGTTGGTTGATTGGTATTCAGGCTGTAGCTGTGTGATAGTGATGGTTAATGGATATACAGGCAGTAGCAGCGTGATAGTAATCGTTGATGGGTCTTCAGGCTGTGAACTGTTTGATAGTGATGGTTGATGGGTATAAAGGCTGTAGCAGTGTGACAGTGATGGTTGATGGGTATTCAGGCTGTGAACAGTGTGATAGTGATGGTTAATGGGTATTCAGGCTGTGGCAGTGTGGTAGTCATGGTTGATGGGTATTCAGGCTGTGAACAGTGTGATAGTGATGGTTGATGGGTATTCAGGCTGTGAACAGTGTGATTGTGATCGTTGATGGGTATTCAGGCTGTGAACAGTGTGATAGTGATGGCTGAGTGGTATTCAGGCAGTAGCAGTGTGATAGCAATCGTTGATGGGTATTCAGGCTGTGAACGGTCTGATAGTGATGGTAGATGACTATTCAGGTTGTTGCAGTGTGACTGTGATGGTTGATGGGTATTCAGGCTGTGAACATGTGATAGTGATGGTTAATGGATATTCAGGCTGTAGCAGTGCGACAGTGATGGTTGATGGGAATTCGGGCTGTAGCAGTGTGACTGTGATGGTTGATGGATATTCAGGCTGTGAACAGTATGATAGTGAAAGTTGATGGGTATTCACGCTGTGGCAGTGTGAGAGTGATGGTTGATAGGTATTCAGGCTGTGAACAGTGTGATAGGGATCGTAGATGGCTATTCAGGCAGTAGCAGTGTGATAGCAATCGTTGATGGGTATTCAGGCTGTGAACAGGGTGACAGTGATGGTTGATGGATATTCAGGCTGTAGCAGTGTGACAGTGTTGGTTGATGGGTATTCAGGCTGTGAACAGAGTGAAACTGATGGTTGATGGGTATTCAGGCTGTGAACAGTGTGAAACTGATGTTTGATGGGTATTCATGCTGTGGTAGTGTGATAGTGATGGTTCATGGGTATTCAGGCTGTAGCAGTGTTATTTTGATGGTTGATGGGTATTCAGGCTGTGAACAGCGTGATAGTGATGTTTGAAGGGTATTCAGGCTGTGGCAGTGTGATAGTGTTGGTTGATGGGTATTCAGGCTGCAGCAGTTTGATGGTGATGCTTAATGGATATACGGGCAGTAGCTGCGTGATAGTAATCGTTGATGGGTATTCAGGCTGTGAACAGTTTGGTAGTGATGGTTGATGAGTATTCAGGCTGTAGCAGTGTGACAGTGTTGGTTGATTGGTATTCAGGCTGTAGCTGTGTGATTGTGATGGTTAATGGATATACAGGCAGTAGCAGTGTGATAGTGAAAGTTGATGGGAATTCAATCAGTGAACAGTGTGACAGTGATGGTTGATGGGTATTAAGGCAGTGAACAGGGTGACAGTGATGGGTATTCAGGCTGTGAACAGTGTGATATTGATGGTTGATGTGTATTCAGCTGTGAACAGTGTGATAGTGATGGTTGATGGGTATTCAGGCTGTGGCAGTATGATCGTGATGGTTGATGGGTATTCACGCTGTGAACAGTGTGATAGTGATGGTTGATGGGTATTCAGGCTGTGAACAGTGCGATAGTGATGGTTAATGGGTATTCAGGCTGTGGCAGTGTGATAGTGATGGTTGATGAACAGTGATGGTCAGGCTGTGAACAGTGTGATACTGATGGTTGATGGGTATTCGGGCTGTGGTAGTGTGATAGTGATGCTTCAAGGGTATTCAGGCTGTGAACAGTATGATAGCGAAAGTTGATGTGTATTCAATCAGTGAAAAGTGTGACAGTGATGGTTGATGGGTTTTAAAGCAGTGAACAGGGTGACTGTGATGTTTATTTAATCTGTGAACAGTGTGATCGTGATGGTTGATGGATATTCAGGCTATAGCAGTGTGACAGTGATGGTCGATGGGTATTCAGGCTGTAGCAGTGTGACTGTGATGATTGATGGGTATTCAGGCTGTGAACAGTGTGATAGTGATGGCTGAGTGGTATTCAGGCAGTAGCAGTGTGATAGCAATCGTTGATGGGTATTCAGGCTGTGAACGGTCTGATAGTGATGGTAGATGACTATTCAGGTTGTTGCAGTGTGACTGTGATGGTTGATGGGTATTCAGGCTGTGAACATGTGATAGTGATGGTTAATGGATATTCAGGCTGTAGCAGTGCGACAGTGATGGTTGATGGGAATTCGGGCTGTAGCAGTGTGACTGTGATGGTTGATGGATATTCAGGCTGTGAACAGTATGATAGTGAAAGTTGATGGGTATTCACGCTGTGGCAGTGTGAGAGTGATGGTTGATAGGTATTCAGGCTGTGAACAGTGTGATAGGGATCGTAGATGGCTATTCAGGCAGTAGCAGTGTGATAGCAATCGTTGATGGGTATTCAGGCTGTGAACAGGGTGACAGTGATGGTTGATGGATATTCAGGCTGTAGCAGTGTGACAGTGTTGGTTGATGGGTATTCAGGCTGTGAACAGAGTGAAACTGATGGTTGATGGGTATTCAGGCTGTGAACAGTGTGATAGTGATGGTTCATGGGTATTCAGGCTGTAGCAGTGTTATTTTGATGGTTGATGGGTATTCAGGCTGTGAACAGCGTGATAGTGATGGTGAATGGATATTCAGGCTGCAGCAGTTTGATGGTGATGCTTAATGGATATACAGGCAGTAGCTGCGTGATAGTAATCGTTGATGGGTATTCAGGCTGTGAACAGTTTGGTAGTGATGGTTGATGAGTATTCAGGCTGTAGCAGTGTGACAGTGTTGGTTGATTGGTATTCAGGCTGTAGCTGTGTGATAGTGATGGTTAATGGATATACAGGCAGTAGCAGCGTGATAGTAATCGTTGATGGGTATTCAGGCTGTGAACTGTTTGATAGTGATGGTTGATGGGTATAAAGGCTGTAGCAGTGTGACAGTGATGGTTGATGGGTATTCAGGCTGTGAACAGTGTGATAGTGAAAGTTGATGGGAATTCAATCAGTGAACAGTGTGACAGTGATGGTTGATGGGTATTAAGGCAGTGAACAGGGTGACAGTGATGGTTGATGGGTATTCAGGCTGTGAACAGTGTGATATTGATGGTTGATGTGTATTCAGCTGTGCACAGTGTGATAGTGATGGTTAATGGGTATTCAGGCTGTGGCAGTGTGATAGTGATGGTTGGTGGGTTTCCAGGCTGAAACAGTGTGACAGTGATGCTGGTGGGTATTCAGGTTGTGGCAGTGTGACAGTGATGGTTGATGGGTATTCAGGCTGTGAACAGTGTGATAGTGATGGTAGATGGCTATTCAGGCAGTAGCAGTGTGATAGCAATCGTTGATGGGTATTCAGGCTGTGAACATGTGATCGTGATGGTTAATGGGTATTCAGACTCTAGCAGTGTGGTAGCGATGGTTAATGGATATACAGGCTGTAGTAGTGTGACAGTGATGGTTGATGGGTATTCGGGCTGTAGCAGTGTGATAGTGATGGTTGAAGTGTATTCAGCTGTGAACAGTGTCATAGTGATGGTTGATGGGTATTCAGGCTGCCGCAGTGTGATAGTAATGGTTGATGGTTATTCAGGCTGTGAACAGTGTGATACTGATGGTTGATAGATATTCAGGCTGTAGCAGCATGATAGTAATGGTTAATGGATATTCAGGCAGTAGCAGCGTGAAAGAAATCGCTGATGGGTATTCAGGCCGTGAACAGTGTGATAGTGATGGTTGATGGGTATTCAGGCTGTAGCAGTGTGACTGTGATGGTTGATGGGTATTCAGGCTGTGAACATGTGATAGTGATGGTGAATGGATATTCAGGCTGTAGCAGTGTGACGGTGAAAGTTGATGGGTATTCAGGCTGTGGCAGTGTGACAGTGATGGTTGATGGGTGTTCAGGCTGTGACCAGTGTGATAGTGATGGTCGATGGCTATTCAGGCAGTAGCAGTGTGATAGCAATCATTGATGGGTATTCAGGCTGTGAACAGTGTGATAGTGATGGTAGATGGCTATTCAGGCTGTAGCAGTGTGACAGTGATGGTTGATGGATATTCAGGCTGTGAACAGTATGATAGTGAAAGTAGATGGGTTTTCAATCTGTGCAAACTCTGACAGTGATGGTTGATGGGTTTTAAGGCAGTGAACAGGGTGACTGTGATGTTTATTTAATCTGTGAACAGTGTGATCGTGATGGTTGATGGATATTCAGGCTATAGCAGTGTGACAGTGATGGTCGATGGGTATTCAGGCTGTAGCAGTGTGACTGTGATGATTGATGGGTATTCAGGCTGTGAACAGTGTGATAGTGATGGCTGAGTGGTATTCAGGCAGTAGCAGTGTGATAGCAATCGTTGATGGGTATTCAGGCTGTGAACAGTGTGAAACTGATGTTTGATGGGTATTCATACTGTGGTAGTGTGATAGTGATGGTTCATGGGTATTCAGGCTGTAGCAGTGTTATTTTGATGGTTGATGGGTATTCAGGCTGTGAAAAGCGTGATCGTGATGTTTGAAGGGTATTCAGGCTGTGGCAGTGTGATAGTGTTGGTTGATGGGTATTCAGGCTGCAGCAGTTTGATGGTGATGCTTAATGGATATACAGGCAGTAGCTGCGTGATAGTAATCGTTGATGGGTATTCAGGCTGTGAACAGTTTGGTAGTGATGGTTGATGAGTATTCAGGCTGTAGCAGTGTGACAGTGTTGGTTGATTGGTATTCAGGCTGTAGCTGTGTGATAGTGATGGTTAATGGATATACAGGCAGTAGCAGCGTGATAGTAATCGTTGATGGGTATTCAGGCTGTGAACTGTTTGATAGTGATGGTTGATGGGTATAAAGGCTGTAGCAGTGTGACAGTGATGGTTGATGGGTATTCAGGCTGTGAACAGTGTGATAGTGAAAGTTGATGGGAATTCAATCAGTGAACAGTGTGACAGTGATGGTTGATGGGTATTAAGGCAGTGAACAGGGTGACAGTGATGGTTGATGGGTATTCAGGCTGTGAACAGTGTGATATTGATGGTTGATGTGTATTCAGCTGTGCACAGTGTGATAGTGATGGTTGATGGGTGTTCAGGCTGTGGCAGTGTGATCGTGATGGTTGATGGGTATTCACGCTGTGAACAGTGTGATAGTGATGGTTGATGGGTATTCAGGCTGAACCATTGTGAAAAGATGGTTGATGGGTATTCAGGCTGTGAACAGTGTGACAGTGATCGTTGATGGGTATTCAGGCTGTGAACATTGTGATGGTGATGGTTGATGGGTATTCAGGCTGTGGCAGTGTGATAGTGATGGTTGATGGGTATTCAGGCAGTGGCACTGTGGTAGTGAAGGTTGATGGGTATTCAGGCTGTGAACAGTGTGATAGTGATGGTTAATGGGTATTCAGGCTGTGGCAGTGTGGTAGTCATGGTTGATGGGTATTCAGGCTGTGAACAGTGTGATAGTGATGGTTGATGGGTATTCAGGCTGTGAACAGTGTGATTGTGATCGTTGATGGGTATTCAGGCTGTGAACAGTGTGATAGTGATGGCTGAGTGGTATTCAGGCAGTAGCAGTGTGATAGCAATCGTTGATGGGTATTCAGGCTGTGAACGGTCTGATAGTGATGGTAGATGACTATTCAGGTTGTTGCAGTGTGACTGTGATGGTTGATGGGTATTCAGGCTGTGAACATGTGATAGTGATGGTTAATGGATATTCAGGCTGTAGCAGTGCGACAGTGATGGTTGATGGGAATTCGGGCTGTAGCAGTGTGACTGTGATGGTTGATGGATATTCAGGCTGTGAACAGTATGATAGTGAAAGTTGATGGGTATTCACGCTGTGGCAGTGTGAGAGTGATGGTTGATAGGTATTCAGGCTGTGAACAGTGTGATAGGGATCGTAGATGGCTATTCAGGCAGTAGCAGTGTGATAGCAATCGTTGATGGGTATTCAGGCTGTGAACAGGGTGACAGTGATGGTTGATGGATATTCAGGCTGTAGCAGTGTGACAGTGTTGGTTGATGGGTATTCAGGCTGTGAACAGAGTGAAACTGATGGTTGATGGGTATTCAGGCTGTGAACAGTGTGAAACTGATGTTTGATGGGTATTCATGCTGTGGTAGTGTGATAGTGATGGTTCATGGGTATTCAGGCTGTAGCAGTGTTATTTTGATGGTTGATGGGTATTCAGGCTGTGAACAGCGTGATAGTGATGTTTGAAGGGTATTCAGGCTGTGGCAGTGTGATAGTGTTGGTTGATGGGTATTCAGGCTGCAGCAGTTTGATGGTGATGCTTAATGGATATACGGGCAGTAGCTGCGTGATAGTAATCGTTGATGGGTATTCAGGCTGTGAACAGTTTGGTAGTGATGGTTGATGAGTATTCAGGCTGTAGCAGTGTGACAGTGTTGGTTGATTGGTATTCAGGCTGTAGCTGTGTGATTGTGATGGTTAATGGATATACAGGCAGTAGCAGTGTGATAGTGAAAGTTGATGGGAATTCAATCAGTGAACAGTGTGACAGTGATGGTTGATGGGTATTAAGGCAGTGAACAGGGTGACAGTGATGGTTGATGGGTATTCAGGCTGTGAACAGTGTGATATTGATGGTTGATGTGTATTCAGCTGTGAACAGTGTGATAGTGATGGTTGATGGGTATTCAGGCTGTGGCAGTATGATCGTGATGGTTGATGGGTATTCACGCTGTGAACAGTGTGATAGTGATGGTTGATGGGTATTCAGGCTGTGAACAGTGTGATAGTGATGGTTAATGGGTATTCAGGCTGTGGCAGTGTGATAGTGATGGTTGATGAACAGTGATGGTCAGGCTGTGAACAGTGTGATACTGATGGTTGATGGGTATTCGGGCTGTGGTAGTGTGATAGTGATGCTTCAAGGGTATTCAGGCTGTGAACAGTATGATAGCGAAAGTTGATGTGTATTCAATCAGTGAAAAGTGTGACAGTGATGGTTGATGGGTTTTAAAGCAGTGAACAGGGTGACAGTGATGGTCATTCAATCTGTGAACAGTGTGATCGTGATGGTTGATGGATATTGAGGCTGTAGCAGTGTGATAGTGATGGTTAATGGGTATTCAGGCTGTGGCAGTGTGATAGTGATGGTTGGTGGGTTTCCAGGCTGAAACAGTGTGACAGTGATGCTGGTGGGTATTCAGGTTGTGGCAGTGTGACAGTGATGGTTGATGGGTATTCAGGCTGTGAACAGTGTGATAGTGATGGTAGATGGCTATTCAGGCAGTAGCAGTGTGATAGCAATCGTTGATGGGTATTCAGGCTGTGAACATGTGATCGTGATGGTTAATGGGTATTCAGACTCTAGCAGTGTGGTAGCGATGGTTAATGGATATACAGGCTGTAGTAGTGTGACAGTGATGGTTGATGGGTATTCGGGCTGTAGCAGTGTGATAGTGATGGTTGAAGTGTATTCAGCTGTGAACAGTGTCATAGTGATGGTTGATGGGTATTCAGGCTGCCGCAGTGTGATAGTAATGGTTGATGGTTATTCAGGCTGTGAACAGTGTGATACTGATGGTTGATGGATATTCAGGCTGTAGCAGCATGATAGTAATGGTTAATGGATATTCAGGCAGTAGCAGCGTGAAAGAAATCGCTGATGGGTATTCAGGCCGTGAACAGTGTGATAGTGATGGTTGATGGGTATTCAGGCTGTAGCAGTGTGACTGTGATGGTTGATGGGTATTCAGGCTGTGAACATGTGATAGTGATGGTGAATGGATATTCAGGCTGTAGCAGTGTGACGGTGAAAGTTGATGGGTATTCAGGCTGTGGCAGTGTGACAGTGATGGTTGATGGGTGTTCAGGCTGTGACCAGTGTGATAGTGATGGTAGATGGCTATTCAGGCAGTAGCAGTGTGATAGCAATCATTGATGGGTATTCAGGCTGTGAACAGTGTGATAGTGATGGTAGATGGCTATTCAGGCTGTAGCAGTGTGACAGTGATGGTTGATGGATATTCAGGCTGTGAACAGTATGATAGTGAAAGTAGATGGGTTTTCAATCTGTGAAAACTCTGACAGTGATGGTTGATGGGTTTTAAGGCAGTGAACAGGGTGACTGTGATGTTTATTTAATCTGTGAACAGTGTGATCGTGATGGTTGATGGATATTCAGGCTATAGCAGTGTGACAGTGATGGTCGATGGGTATTCAGGCTGTGAACAGTGTGATAGTGATGGCTGAGTGGTATTCAGGCAGTAGCAGTGTGATAGCAATCGTTGATGGGTATTCAGGCTGTGAACGGTCTGATAGTGATGGTAGATGACTATTCAGGTTGTTGCAGTGTGACTGTGATGGTTGATGGGTATTCAGGCTGTGAACATGTGATAGTGATGGTTAATGGATATTCAGGCTGTAGCAGTGCGACAGTGATGGTTGATGGGAATTCGGGCTGTAGCAGTGTGACTGTGATGGTTGATGGATATTCAGGCTGTGAACAGTATGATAGTGAAAGTTGATGGGTATTCACGCTGTGGCAGTGTGAGAGTGATGGTTGATAGGTATTCAGGCTGTGAACAGTGTGATAGGGATCGTAGATGGCTATTCAGGCAGTAGCAGTGTGATAGCAATCGTTGATGGGTATTCAGGCTGTGAACAGGGTGACAGTGATGGTTGATGGATATTCAGGCTGTAGCAGTGTGACAGTGTTGGTTGATGGGTATTCAGGCTGTGAACAGAGTGAAACTGATGGTTGATGGGTATTCAGGCTGTGAACAGTGTGAAACTGATGTTTGATGGGTATTCATGCTGTGGTAGTGTGATAGTGATGGTTCATGGGTATTCAGGCTGGAGCAGTGTTATTTTGATGGTTGATGGGTATTCAGGCTGTGAACAGCGTGATAGTGATGTTTGAAGGGTATTCAGGCTGTGGCAGTGTGATAGTGTTGGTTGATGGGTATTCAGGCTGCAGCAGTTTGATGGTGATGCTTAATGGATATACAGGCAGTAGCTGCGTGATAGTAATCGTTGATGGGTATTCAGGCTGTGAACAGTTTGGTAGTGATGGTTGATGAGTATTCAGGCTGTAGCAGTGTGACAGTGTTGGTTGATTGGTATTCAGGCTGTAGCTGTGTGATAGTGATGGTTAATGGATATACAGGCAGTAGCAGCGTGATAGTAATCGTTGATGGGTCTTCAGGCTGTGAACTGTTTGATAGTGATGGTTGATGGGTATAAAGGCTGTAGCAGTGTGACAGTGATGGTTGATGGGTATTCAGGCTGTGAACAGTGTGATAGTGAAAGTTGATGGGAATTCAATCAGTGAACAGTGTGACAGTGATGGTTGATGGGTATTAAGGCAGTGAACAGGGTGACAGTGATGGTTGATGGGTATTCAGGCTGTGAACAGTGTGATATTGATGGTTGATGTGTATTCAGCTGTGCACAGTGTGATAGTGATGGTTGATGGGTATTCAGGCTGTGGCAGTGTGATCGTGATGGTTGATGGGTATTCACGCTGTGAACAGTGTGATAGTGATGGTTGATGGGTATTCAGGCTGAACCATTGTGAAAAGATGGTTGATGGGTATTCAGGCTGTGAACAGTGTGACAGTGATGATTGATGGGTATTCAGGCTGTGAACATTGTGATGGTGATGGTTGATGGGTATTCAGGCTGTGGCAGTGTGATAGTGATGGTTGATGGGTATTCAGGCAGTGGCACTGTGGTAGTGAAGGTTGATGGGTATTCAGGCTGTGAACAGTGTGATAGTGATGGTTAATGGGTATTCAGGCTGTGGCAGTGTGGTAGTCATGGTTGATGGGTATTCAGGCTGTGAACAGTGTGATAGTGATGGTTGATGGGTATTCAGGCTGTGAACAGTGTGATTGTGATCGTTGATGGGTATTCAGGCGGTGAACAGCGTGATAGTGATGGTTGAATTGTATTCAGGCTGTGGCAGTGTGATAGTGATGGTTAATGGATATTCAGGCAGTAGCAGCGTGATAGTAATGCTTGATGGGTATTCAGGCTGTGAACAGTGTGATAGTAATGGTTGATGGGTATTCAGGCTGTAGCTGTGTGATAGTAATCGTTAATGGATATTCAGGCAGTAGCAGCGTGATAATAATCGTTGATGGGTATTCAGGCTGTGAACCGTGTGATAGTGATGGTTGATGGGTATACAGGCTGTAGCAGTGTGACAGTGATGGTTGATGGGTTTTCAGGCTGTGAACAGTGTGATAGTGAAAGTTGATGGGAATTCAATCAGTGAACAGTGTGACAGTGATGGTTGATGGGTATTAAGGCAGTGAACAGGGTGACAGTGATGGTTGATGGGTATTCAGGCTGTCGCAGTGTGATAGTGATGGTTGATGGGCATTCAGGCTGTGGCACTGTGGTAGTGATGGTTGATGGGTATTCAGGCTGTGAACAGTGTGATAGTTATGGTTGATGGGCATTCAGGCTGTAGCAGTGTGACTGTGATGGTTGATGGGTATTCAGGCTGTGAACATGTGATAGTGATGGTTAATGGGTGTTCAGGCTGTAGCAGTGTGTTAGTGATGGTTAATGGATATTCAGGCTGTAGCAGTGTGACAGTGATGGTTGATGGGTATTCGGGCTGTAGCAGTGTGATAGTTTGTGTGTATTCAGCTGTGAACAGTGTGATAGTGATGGTTGATGGGTATTCAGGCTGTGGCAGTGTGATCGTGATGGTTGATGGGTATTCAGGCTGTGGCAATGTGATAGTAATGGTTGATGGGTATTCAGGCTGTGAACAGTGTGATACTGATGGTTGATGGGTATTGAGGCTGTAGCAGTGTGATAGTGTTGGTTAATGGATATTCAGGCAGTAGCAGCGTGATAGTAATGGATAATGGATATTCAGGCAGTAGCAGCGTGATAGAAATCGTTGATGGTATTCAGGCTGTGAACAGTGTGATACTGATGGTTGATGGGTATTCAGGCTGTGAACATGTGATAGTGATGGTTAATGGATATCAGGCTGTCGCAGTGTGACTGTGATGATTGATGGGTATTCAATCAGTAAAAAGTGTGACAGTTATGGCTGATGGGTTTTAACACAGCGAACAGGGTGACAGTGATGGTTATTCAATCTGTGAACAGTGTGATCGTGATGGTTGATGGATATTCAGGCTGTAGCAGTGTGACAGTGATGGATGGTGGGTTTCCAGGCTGAAACAGTGTGACAGTGATGGCTGGTGTGTATTCAGGCTGTGGCGGTGTGTCAGTGATGGTTGATGGGTATTCAGGCAGTAACAGTGTGATAGGAATCGTTGATGGGTATTCAGGCTGTGAACAGTGTGAAACTGATGGTTGATGGGTATTCAGGCTGTGGAAGTGTGATAGTAATGGTTGATGGGTATTCAGGCTGTGAACAGTGTGATAGTGATGGTTGATGGGTATTCAGGCTGTAGCAGTTTGGTAGTGATGGTTAATAGATATTCAGGCTGTAGCAGTGTGACAGTGATGGTTGATGGGTATTCGGGCTGTAGGAGCGTGATAGTGATGGCTGAGTGGTATTCAGGCAGTAGCAGTGTGATAGTGATGGTTGATGTGTATTCACGCTGTGGCAGTGTGATAGTGATGGTTGTTGGCTATTCAGGCTGTGGCAGTGTGATAGTGATGGTTGATGTGTATTCACGCTGTGGCAGTGTGATAGCAATCGTTGATGGGTATTCAGGCTGTGGCAGTGTGATCGTGATGGTTGATCGGTATTCACGCTGTGGCAGTGTGATAGTGATGGTTCATGGGTATTCAGGCTATGACCAGTGTGATAGTGATGGTTGATGTGTATTCAGGCTGTGACCAGCGTGATAGTGATGGTTGAAGGCTATTCAGGCTGTGGCAATGTGATAGTAATGGTTGATGGGTATTCAGGCTGTGAACAGTGTGATACTGATGTTTGATGGGTATTCAGGCTGTAGCAGTGTGACTGTGATGGTTGATGGGTATTCAGACTGTGAACATCTGATAGTAATGGTTAATGGATATTCAGGCTGTAGCAGTGTGACAGTGAAGGTTGATGGGTATTCAGGCTGTAGCAGTGTGACTGTGATGATTGATGGGTATTCAGGCTGTGAACAGTGTGATAGTGATGGCTGAGTGGTATTCAGGCAGTAGCAGTGTGATAGCAATCGTTGATGGGTATTCAGGCTGTGAACGGTCTGATAGTGATGGTAGATGGCTATTCAGGCTGTTGCAGTGTGACTGTGATGGTTGATGGGTATTCAGGCTGTGAACATGTGATAGTGATGGTTAATGGATATTCAGGCTGTAGCAGTGTGACAGTGATGGTTGATGGGAATTCAGGCTGTAGCAGTGTGACTGTGATGGTTGATGGATATTCAGGCTGTAAACAGTATGATAGTGAAAGTTGATGGGTATTCACGCTGTGGCAGTGTGACAGTGATGGTTGATAGGTATTCAGGCTGTGAACATTGTGATAGGGATCGTAGATGGCTATTCAGGCAGTAGCAGTGTGATAGCAATCGTTGATGGGTATTCAGGCTGTGAACAGTGTGACAGTGATGGTAGATAGCTATTCAGGCTGTAGCAGTGTGACAGTGATGGTTGATGGATATTCAGGCTGTGAACAGGGTGACAGTGATGGTTGATGGATATTCATGCTGTAGCAGTGTGACAGTGTTGGTTGATGGGTATTCAGGCTGTGAACAGAGTGAAACTGATGGTTGATGGGTATTCAGGCTGTGGCAGTGTGATCGTGATGGTTGATGGGTATTCACGCTGTGAACAGTGTGATAGTGATGGTTGATGGGTATTCAGGCTGAACCATTGTGAAAAGATGGTTGATGGGTATTCAGGCTGTGAACAGTGTGACAGTGATGGTTGATGGGTATTCAGGCTGTGAACATTGTGATGGTGATGGTTGATGGGTATTCAGGCTGTGGCAGTGTGATTGTAATGGTTGATGGGTATTCAGGCAGTGGCACTGTGGTAGTGAAGGTTGATGGGTATTCAGGCTGTGAACAGTGTGATAGTGATGGTTAATGGGTATTCAGGCTGTGGCAGTGTGGTAGTCATGGTTGATGGGTATTCAGGCTGTGAACAGTGTGATAGTGATGGTTGATGGGTATTCAGGCTGTGAACAGTGTGATTGTGATCGTTGATGGGTATTCAGGCGGTGAACAGCGTGATAGTGATGGTTGAATTGTATTCAGGCTGTGGCAGTGTGATAGTGATGGTTAATGGATATTCAGGCAGTAGCAGCGTGATAGTAATGCTTGATGGGTATTCAGGCTGTGAACAGTGTGATAGTAATGGTTGATGGGTATTCAGGCTGTAGCTGTGTGATAGTAATCGTTAATGGATATTCAGGCAGTAGCAGCGTGATAATAATCGTTGATGGGTATTCAGGCTGTGAACAGTGTGATAGTGATGGTTGATGGGTATACAGGCTGTAGCAGTGTGACAGTGATGGTTGATGGGTTTTCAGGCTGTGAACAGTGTGATAGTGAAAGTTGATGGGAATTCAATCAGTGAACAGTGTGACAGTGATGGTTGATGGGTATTAAGGCAGTGAACAGGGTGACAGTGATGGTTGATGGGTATTCAGGCTGTCGCAGTGTGATAGTGATGGTTGATGGGCATTCAGGCTGTGGCACTGTGGTAGTGATGGTTGATGGGTATTCAGGCTGTGAACAGTGTGATAGTTATGGTTGATGGGCATTCAGGCTGTAGCAGTGTGACTGTGATGGTTGATGGGTATTCAGGCTGTGAACATGTGATAGTGATGGTTAATGGGTGTTCAGGCTGTAGCAGTGTGTTAGTGATGGTTAATGGATTTTCAGGCTGTAGCAGTGTGACAGTGATGGTTGATGGGTATTCGGGCTGTAGCAGTGTGATAGTTTGTGTGTATTCAGCTGTGAACAGTGTGATAGTGATGGTTCATGGGTATTCAGGCTGTCGCAGTGTTATTTTGATGGTTGATGGGTATTCAGGCAGTGAACAGTGTGGTAGTGATGGTTGATGGGTATTCAGGCTGTGAACAGCGTGATAGTGATGTTTGAAGGGTATTCAGGCTGTGGCAGTGTGATAGTGTTGGTTGATGAGTATTCAGGCTGTAGCAGTGTGACAGTGTTGGTCGATTGGTATTCAGGCTGTAGCTGTGTGATTGTGATGGTTAATGGATATACAGGCAGTAGCAGCGTGATAGTAATCGTTAATGGGTATTCAGGCTGTGAACTGTTTGATAGTGATGGTTGATGGGTATAAAGGCTGTAGCAGTGTGACAGTGATGGTTGATGGGTATTCAGGCTGTGAACAGTGTGATAGTGAAAGTTGATGGGAATTTAATCAGTGAACAGTGTGACAGTGATGGTTGATGGGTATTCAGGCTGTGAACAGTGTGATATTGATGGTTGATGTGTATTCAGCTGTGAACAGTGTGATAGTGATGGTTGATGGGTATTCAGGCTGTGGCAGTGTGATCGTGATGGTTGATGGGTATTCACGCTGTGAACAGTGTGATAGTGATGGTTGATGGGTATTCAGGCTGTGAACAGTGTGATAGTGATGGTTAATGGGTATTCAGGCTGTGGCAGTGTGATAGTGATGGTTGATGGGTAGTCAGGCTGTGAACAGTGTGATACTGATGGTTGATGGGTATTCGGGCTGTGGTAGTTTGATAGTGATGCTTCAAGGGTATTCAGGCTGTGAACAGTATGATAGCGAAAGTTGATGTGTATTCAATCAGTGAAAAGTGTGACAGTGATGGTTGGTGGGTTTTAAAGCAGTGAACAGGGTGACAGTGATGGTCATTCAATCTGTGAACAGTGTGATCGTGATGGTTGATGGATATTGAGGCTGTAGCAGTGTGATAGTGATGGTTAATGGGTATTCAGGCTGTGGCAGTGTGATAGTAATGGTTGATGGGTATTCAGGCTGTGAACAGTGTGATACTGATGTTTGATGGGTATTCAGGCTGTAGCAGTGTGACTGTGATGGTTGATGGGTATTCAGACTGTGAACATCTGATAGTAATGGTTAATGGATATTCAGGCTGTAGCAGTGTGACAGTGAAGGTTGATGGGTATTCAGGCTGTAGCAGTGTGACTGTGATGATTGATGGGTATTCAGGCTGTGAACAGTGTGATAGTGATGGCTGAGTGGTATTCAGGCAGTAGCAGTGTGATAGCAATCGTTGATGGGTATTCAGGCTGTGAACAGTCTGATAGTGATGGTAGATGGCTATTCAGGCTGTTGCAGTGTGACTGTGATGGTTGATGGGTATTCAGGCTGTGAACATGTGATAGTGATGGTTAATGGATATTCAGGCTGTAGCAGTGTGACAGTGATGGTTGATGGGAATTCAGGCTGTAGCAGTGTGACTGTGATGGTTGATGGATATTCAGGCTGTAAACAGTATGATAGTGAAAGTTGATGGGTATTCACGCTGTGGCAGTGTGACAGTGATGGTTGATAGGTATTCAGGCTTTGAACATTGTGATAGGGATCGTAGATGGCTATTCAGGCAGTAGCAGTGTGATAGCAATCGTTGATGGGTATTCAGGCTGTGAACAGTGTGACAGTGATGGTAGATAGCTATTCAGGCTGTAGCAGTGTGACAGTGATGGTTGATGGATATTCAGGCTGTGAACAGGGTGACAGTGATGGTTGATGGATATTCATGCTGTAGCAGTGTGACAGTGTTGGTTGATGGGTATTCAGGCTGTGAACAGAGTGAAACTGATGGTTGATGGGTATTCAGGCTGTGAACAGTGTGAAACTGATGTTTGATGGGTATTCATGCTGTGGTAGTGTGATAGTGATGGTTCATGGGTATTCAGGCTGTCGCAGTGTTATTTTGATGGTTGATGGGTATTCAGGCAGTGAACAGTGTGGTAGTGATGGTTGATGGGTATTCAGCCTGTGAACAGCGTGATAGTGATGTTTGAAGGGTATTCAGGCTGTGGCAGTGTGATAGTGTTGGTTGATGGGTAATCAGGCTGCAGCAGTTTGATAGTGATGCTGAATGGATATACAGGCAGTAGCTGCGTGATAGTAATCGTTGATGGGTATTCAGGCTGTGAACAGTTTGGTAGTGATGGTTGATGAGTATTCAGGCTGTAGCAGTGTGACAGTGTTGGTCGATTGGTATTCAGGCTGTAGCTGTGTGATTGTGATGGTTAATGGATATACAGGCAGTAGCAGCGTGATAGTAATCGTTAATGGGTATTCAGGCTGTGAACTGTTTGATAGTGATGGTTGATGGGTATAAAGGCTGTAGCAGTGTGACAGTGATGGTTGATGGGTATTCAGGCTGTGAACAGTGTGATAGTGAAAGTTGATGGGAATTTAATCAGTGAACAGTGTGACAGTGATGGTTGATGGGTATTCAGGCTGTGAACAGTGTGATATTGATGGTTGATGTGTATTCAGCTGTGAACAGTGTGATAGTGATGGTTGATGGGTATTCAGGCTGTGGCAGTGTGATCGTGATGGTTGATGGGTATTCACGCTGTGAACAGTGTGATAGTGATGGTTGATGGGTATTCAGGCTGTGAACAGTGTGATAGTGATGGTTAATGGGTATTCAGGCTGTGGCAGTGTGATAGTGATGGTTGATGGGTAGTCAGGCTGTGAACAGTGTGATACTGATGGTTGATGGGTATTCGGGCTGTGGTAGTTTGATAGTGATGCTTCAAGGGTATTCAGGCTGTGAACAGTATGATAGCGAAAGTTGATGTGTATTCAATCAGTGAAAAGTGTGACAGTGATGGTTGGTGGGTTTTAAAGCAGTGAACAGGGTGACAGTGATGGTCATTCAATCTGTGAACAGTGTGATCGTGATGGTTGATGGATATTGAGGCTGTAGCAGTGTGATAGTGATGGTTAATGGGTATTCAGGCTGTGGCAGTGTGATAGTGATGGTTGGTGGGTTTCCAGGCTGAAACAGTGTGACAGTGATGCTGGTGGGTATTCAGGTTGTGGCAGTGTGACAGTGATGGTTGATGGGTATTCAGGCTGTGAACATGTGATCGTGATGGTTAATGGGTATTCAGACTCTAGCAGTGTGGTAGCGATGGTTAATGGATATACAGGCTGTAGTAGTGTGACAGTGATGGTTGATGGGTATTCGGGCTGTAGCAGTGTGATAGTGATGGTAGAAGTGTATTCAGCTGTGAACAGTGTCATAGTGATGGTTGATGGGTATTCAGGCTGCCGCAGTGTGATAGTGATGGTTGATGGGTATTCACGCTGTGGCAGTGTGATAGTAATGGTTGATGGTTATTCAGGCTGTGAACAGTGTGATACTGATGGTTGATGGATATTCAGGCTGTAGCAGCATGATAGTAATGGTTAATGGATATTCAGGCAGTAGCAGCGTGAAAGAAATCGCTGATGGGTATTCAGGCCGTGAACAGTGTGATAGTGATGGTTGATGGGTATTCAGGCTGTAGCAGTGTGACTGTGATGGTTGATGGGTATTCAGGCTGTGAACATGTGATAGTGATGGTGAATGGATATTCAGGCTGTAGCAGTGTGACGGTGAAAGTTGATGGGTACTCAGGCTGTGGCAGTGTGACAGTGATGGTTGATGGGTGTTCAGGCTGTGAACAGTGTGATAGTGATGGTAGATGGCTATTCAGGCAGTAGCAGTGTGATAGCAATCGTTGATGGGTATTCAGGCTGTGAACAGTGTGATAGTGATGGTAGATGGCTATTCAGGCTGTAGCAGTGTGACAGTGATGGTTGATGGATATTCAGGCTGTGAACAGTATGATAGTGAAAGTAGATGGGTTTTCAATCTGTGAAAACTCTGACAGTGATGGTTGATGGGTTTTAAGGCAGTGAACAGGGTGACAGTGATGTTTATTTAATCTGTGAACAGTGTGATCGTTATTGTTGATGGATATTCAGGCTGTAGCCTTGTGACAGTGATGGATGGTGGGTATTGTTGCTGTGGCAGTGTGACAGTGTTGGTTTATGGGTTTTCAGGCTGTAGCAGTGTGACAGTGATGGTTGATGGGTATTCAGGCTGTGAACAGTGTGAAACTGATGGTTGATGGGTATTCAGGCTGTGGTAGTGTGACAGTGATGGTTGGTGGGTATTCAGGCTGTCAACAGTGTGATAGTGATGGTTGATGGGTATTCAGGCTGTGAACAGCGTGATAGTGATGGTTGAAGGGTATTCAGGCTGTGGCAGTGTGATAGTGATGGTTAAAGGGTATTCAGGCTGTGGCAGCGTGATAATGTTTGTTGATGGGTATTCAGGCTGCAGCAGTTTGATAGTGATGGTTAATGGATATTAAGGCAGTAGCAGCGTGATAGTAATCGTTGATGGGTATTCAGGCTGTGAACAGTTTGTTAGTGATGGTTGATGAGTATTCAGGCTGTAGCAGTGTGACAGTGATGTTTGATGGGTATTCAGGCTGTAGCTATGTGATAGTGATGGTTAATAAATATTCAGCCAGTAGCAGAGTGATAGTAATCGTTGATGGGTATTCAGGCTATGAACAGTTTGATAGTGATGGTTGATGGGTATTCAGGCTGTAGCAGTGTGATAGTAATGGTTAATGGATATTCCGGCAGTAGCAGCGTGATGGTAATCGTTGATGGGTATTCAATCAGTGAACAGTGTGACTGTGATTGTTGATGGGTATAAAGGCTGTATCAGTGTGAAAGTAATCGTTGATGGGTACTCAGGCTGTGAACAGTGTGAAACTGATGGTTGATGGGTATTCAGGCTGTGGCAGTGTGATAGTGATGGTTGAAGGGTGTTCAGGCTGTGGCAGCGTGATAGTGTTGGTTGATGGGTATTCAGGCTGTCAACAGTGTGATAGTGATGGTTGATGGGTATTCAGGCTGTGGCAGTGTGATAGTGATGGTTGAAGGGTGTTCAGGCTGTGAACAGTGTGATAGTGATGGTTAATGGGTATTCAGGCTGTGGCAGTGTGATAGTGATGGTTGATGGGTATTCAGGCTGTGGCACTGTGGTAGTGATGGTTGATGGGTATTCAGGCTGTGAACAGTGTGACAGTGATGGTTGATGGGTATTCAGGCTGTAGCAGTGTGACAGTGACGGTTGACTGGTATTCATGCTGTAGCAGTGTGATCTTGATGGTTGATGGGTATTCATGCTGTGAACAGTGTGACAGTGATTGTTGATGGGTATTCAGGCTGAACCATTGTGAATAGATGGTTGATGGGTATTCAGGCTGTGAACAGTGTGATATTGATGGTTGATGTGTATTCAGCTGTGAACAATGTGATAGTGATGGTTGATGGGTATTCAGGGTGTGGCTGTGTGATAGTGATGGTTGATGGGTATTCACGCTGTGGCAGTGTGATAGTGATGTTTCATGGGTATTCAGGCTGTGACCAGTGTGATAGTGATGGTTGATTGGTATTCAGGCTGTGAACAGCGTGATAGTGATGGTTGATGGGTGTTCAGGCTGCAGCAGTTTGGTAGTGATGGTTAATGGATATTCAGGCTGTAGCAGTGTGACAGTGATGGTTGATGGGTGTTCGGGCTGTAGCAGTGCGATAGTGATGGTTAATGGATAGTCAGGCAGTAGCAGCGTGATAGTAATGGTTAATGGATATTCAGCCAGTAGCAGCGTGATAGAAATCGTTAATGGGTGGACAGGCTGTGAACAGTGGAATAGTGATGGTTGATGGGTATTCAGGCTGTGAACAGTGTAATAGTGACGGTTGACTGGTATTCAAGCTGTAGCAGTGTGATAGTGATTGTTGATGGGTATTCAGGCTGAACCATTGTGAATAGATGGTTGATGGGTATTCAGGATGTGAACAGTGTGACAGTGATGGTTGATGTTTATTCAGGCTGTGTACAGTGTGGTAGTGGTGGTTGATGGGTATTCAGGCTGTGAACAGTGTGATAGTGATGGTTGATGGGTATTCAGGCTGTAGCAGTGTGACTGTGATGGTTGATGGGTATTCAGGCTGTGAACAGTGTGATAGTGAAAGTTGATGGGTATTCAATCAGTGAACAGTGTGACTGTGATTGTTGATGGGAATAAAGGCTGTATCAGTGTGACTGTGATGGTTGATGGGTATTAAGGCAGTGAACAGTGTGACAGTGATGGTTGATGGGTATTCAGGCTGTGAACAGTGTGATAGTGATGGTTAATGGGTAGTCAGGCTGTGGCAGTGTGATAGTGATGGTTGATGGGTATTCAGGCCATGGCACTGTGGTAGTGATGGTTGATGGGTATTCAGGCTGTGAACAGTGTGACAGTGATGGTTGATGGGTATTCAGGCTGTAGCAGGGTGAAAGTGACGGTTGACTGGTATTCATGCTGTAGCAGTGTGATCGTGATGGTTGATGGGTATTCATGCTGTGAACAGTGTGACAGTGATTGTTGATGGGTATTCAGGCTGTGAACAGTGTGATATTGATGGTTGATGTGTATTCAGCTGTGAACAATGTGATAGTGATGGTTGATGGGTATTCAGGCTGTGGCAGTGTGATAGTGATGGTTGATGGGTATTCAGGCTGTGTCAGTGTGATAGTGATGTTTCATGGGTATTCAGGCTGTGACCAGTGTGATAGTGATGGTTGATTGATATTCAGGCTGTGAACAGTGTGATAGTGATGGTTGCTGAGTATTCAGGCTGCAGCAGTGTGGTACTGATGGTTAATGGATATTCAGGCTGTAGCAGTGTGACAGTGATGGGTGATGGGTGTTCGGGCTGTAGCAGTGCGATAGAAATCGTTGATGGGTGTACAGGCTGTGAACAGTGGAATAGTGATGGTTGCTGGGTATTCAGGCTGTGAACAGTGTGACAGTGATGGTTGATGGGTATTCAGGCTGTAGCAGTGTGACAGTGACGGTTGACTGGTATTCAAGCTGTAGCAGTGTGATCGTGATGGTTGATGGGTATTCATGCTGTGAACAGTGTGACTGTGATTGTTGATGGGTATTCAGGCTGTGAACAGTGTGATATTGATGGTTGATGTGTATTCAGCTGAGAACAATGTGATAGTGATGGTTGATGGGTATTCAGGCTGTGGCAGTGTGATAGTGATGTTTCATGGGTATTCAGGCTGTGACCAGTGTGATAGTGATGGTTGATTGATATTCAGGCTGTGAACAGTGTGATAGTGATGGTTGCTGGGTATTCAGGCTGCAGCAGTGTGGTACTGATGGTTAATGGATATTCAGGCTGTAGCAGTGTGACAGTAATGGTTGATGGGTGTTCGGGCTGTAGCAGTGCGATAGAAATCGTTGATGGGTGTACAGGCTGTGAACAGTGGAATAGTGATGGTTGATGGGTATTCAGGCTGTGAACAGTGTAATAGTGATGGCTGAGTGGTATTCAGGCAGTAGCAGTGTGACAGTGATGGTTGATGGGTATTCAGGCTGTAGCAGTGTGACAGTGACGGTTGACTGGTTTTCAAGCTGTAGCAGTGTGATGGTGATGGTTGATGGGTATTCAGGCTGTGAACAGTGTGATAGTGATGGTTAATGGCTATTCAGGCTGTGGCAGTGTGCCCGTAATGGTTGATGGGTATTCAGGCTGTGAACACTGTGATAGTGATGGTTGATGGGTATTCAGGCTGTGAACAGTGTGATAGTGATGGTTGATGGGTATTCAGGCTGTGTCAGTGTGATAGTGATGTTTCATGGGTATTCAGGCTGCAGCAGTGTGGTACTGATGGTTAATGGATATTCAGGCTGTAGCAGTGTGACAGTGATGGTTGATGGGTGTTCGGGCTGTAGCAGTGCGATAGAAATCGTTGATGGGTGTACAGGCTGTGAACAGTGGAATAGTGATGGTTGCTGGGTATTCAGGCTGTGAACAGTGTGACAGTGATGGTTGATGGGTATTCAGGCTGTAGCAGTGTGACAGTGACGGTTGACTGGTATTCAAGCTGTAGCAGTGTGATCGTGATGGTTGATGGGTATTCATGCTGTGAACAGTGTGACTGTGATTGTTGATGGGTATTCAGGCTGTGAACAGTGTGATATTGATGGTTGATGTGTATTCAGCTGAGAAAAATGTGATAGTGATGGTTGATGGGTATTCAGGCTGTGGCAGTGTGATAGTGATGGTTGATGGGTATTCACGCTGTGGCAGTGTGATAGTGATGTTTCATGGGTATTCAGGCTGTGACCAGTGTGATAGTGATGGTTGATTGATATTCAGGCTGTGAACAGTGTGATAGTGATGGTTGCTGGGTATTCAGGCTGCAGCAGTGTGGTACTGATGGTTAATGGATATTCAGGCTGTAGCAGTGTGACAGTGATGGTTGATGGGTGTTCGGGCTGTAGCAGTGCGATAGAAATCGTTGATGGGTGTACAGGCTGTGAACAGTGGAATAGTGATGGTTGATGGGTATTCAGGCTGTGAACAGTGTAATAGTGATGGCTGAGTGGTATTCAGGCAGTAGCAGTGTGACAGTGATGGTTGATGGGTATTCAGGCTGTAGCAGTGTGACAGTGACGGTTGACTGGTATTCAAGCTGTAGCAGTGTGATGGTGATGGTTGATGGGTATTCAGGCTGTGAACAGTGTGATAGTGATGGTTGATGGGTATTCAGGCTGTGAACAGTGTGACAGTGGTGGTTGATGTTTATTCAGGCTGTGTACAGTGTGGTAGTGATGGTTGATGCGTTTTCAGGCTGTGGCAGTGTGGTAGTGATGATTGATGGGTATTCAGGCTGTGAACATTGTGATAGTGATGGTTAATGGCTATTCAGGCTGTGGCAGTGTGCCCGTGATGGTTGATGGGTATTCAGGCTGTGAACACTGTGATAGTGATGGTTGATGGGTATTCAGGCTGTGAACAGTGTGATAGTGATGGTTAATGGGTATTCAGGCTGTGGCAGTGTGATAGTGATGGTTGATGGGTATTCAGGCTGTGAACAGTGTGATAGTGATGGTTGATGGGCATTCAGGCTGTGAACAGTGTGATAATGTTGGTTGATGGGTATTCGGGTTGTGGGAGTGTGATAGTGATGCTTCATAGGTATTCAGGCAGTCAACAGTGTGATAGTGATGGTTGATGGGTAATCAGGCTGTGAACAGCGTGATAGTGACGGTTGAAGGGTATTCAGGCTGTGGTCGCGTGATAGTAATCGTTGAGGGGTATTCAGGCTGTGAACAGTTTGATTGTGATGGTTGATGAGTATTCTGTCTGTAGCAGTGTGACAGTGATGGTTCATGGGTATTCAGGCTGTAGCAGTGTGATAGTGATGGTTAATGGATATTCAGGTTGTGAACAGTGTGATAGTGATGGTTGATTGGTATTCTGGCAGTAGCAGTGTGATAGTAATTGTTGATGGGTATTCAGTCTGTGAACAGTGTGATAGTGATGGTTGATGTGTCTACAGGCTGTAGCAGTGTGACAGTGATGGTTGATGGGTATCAGGCTGTGAACAGTGTGATAATGAAAGTTCATGGGTATTCAATCAGTGAACTGTGTGACACTGATGGTTGATGGGTATTAAGGCAGTGAACAGGGTGATAGTCATGGTTAATGGCTATTCGGGCTGTGGCAGTGTGATAGTGATGGTTGATGGGTATTCAGGCAGTGGCACTGTGGTCGTGATGGTTGATGGGTATTCAGGCTGTGACCAGTGTGACAGTGATGGTTGATGGGTATCAGGCTGTGAACAGTGTGATAATGAAAGTTCATGGGTATTCAATCAGTGAACTGTGTGACACTGATGGTTGATGGGTATTAAGGCAGTGAACAGGGTGACAGTGATGGTGAATGGGTATTCAGGCTGTGACAGTGTGACAGTGTTGGTTGATGGGTATTCAGGCTGTAGCAGTGTGATAATGATTGTTGATGGGTCGTCAGGCTGAAACATTGTGAATAGATGGTTGATGGCTATTCAGGCTGTGGCAGTGCACTCGTGATGGTTGATGGGTATTCAGGCTGTGAACACTGTGATAGTGATGGTTGATGGGTATTCAGGCTGTGAACACTGTGATAGTGATGGTTAATGGCTATTCGGGCTGTGGCAGTGTGATAGTGATGGTTGATGGGTATTCAGGCAGTGGCACTGTGGTCGTGATGGTTGATGGGTATTCAGGCTGTGACCAGTGTGACAGTGATGGTTGATGGGTTTTCAGGTTGTGAACAGTGTGATAGTGATGGTTGATGGGTATTCAGGCTTTGGCAGTGTGATAGTGATAGTTGATGGGTATTCACGCTGTGGCAGTGTGATAGTGATGTTTCATGGGTATTCAGGCTGTGACCAGTGTGATAGTGATGGTTGATTGATATTCAGGCTGTGAACAGTGTGATAGTGATGGTTGATGGGTATTCAGGCTGTGGCAGTGTGTTAGTGATGTTTCATGGGTATTCAGGCTGTGACCAGTGTGATAGTGATGGTTCATTGATATTCAGGCTGTGAACAGTGTGATAGTGATGGTTGCTGGGTATTCAGGCTGCAGCAGTTTGGTACTGATGGTTAGTAGATATTCAGGCTGTAGCATTGTGACAGTGATGGTTGATGGATGTTCGGGCTGTAGCAGTGCGATAGAAATCGTTGATGGGTGTACAGGCTGTGAACAGTAGAATAGTGATGGTTGATGTATATTCAGGCTGTGAACAGTGTGACAGTGATGGTTGATGGGTATTCAGGCTGTAGCAGTGTGACAGTGACGGTTGACTGGTATTCATGCTGTAGCAGTGTGATCGTGATGGTTGATGGGTATTCATGCTGTGAACAGTGTGACAGTGATTGTTGATGGGTATTCAGGCTGTGAACAGTGTGATATTGATGGTTGATGTGTATTCAGCTGTGAACAATGTGATAGTGATGGTTGATGGATATTCAGGCTGTAGCAGTGTGACAGTGATGGCTGGTGGGTATTGAGGCTGTGGCAGTGTGACAGTGTTGGTTTATGGGTTTTCAGTCTGTAGCAGTGTGACAGTGATGGTTGATGGGTATTCAGGCTGTGAACAGTGTGAAACTGATGGTTGATGGGTATTCAGGCTGTGAACAGTGTGATAGTGATGGTTGATGGGTATTCAAGCTGTGGCAGTGTGATAGTGATGGTTGAAGGGTGTTCAGGCTGTGGCAGCGTGATAGTGTTGGTTGATGGGTATTCAAGCTGTCAACAGTGTGATAGTGATGGTTGATGGGTATTCAGGCTGTGGCAGTGTGATAGTGATGGTTGAAGGGTGTTCAGGCTGTGGCAGCGTGATAGTGTTGGTTGATGGGTATTCAGGCTGCAACAGTTTGATAGTGATGGTTAATGGATATTCAGGCAGTAGCAGCGTGATAGTAATCGTTGATGGGTATTCAGGCTGTGAACAGTTTGTTAGTGATGGTTGATGAGTATTCAGGTTGTAGCAGTGTGACAGTGATGTTTGATGGGTATTCAGGCTGTAGCTGGGTTATAGTAATCGTTGATGGGTATTCAGGCTGTGAACACTGTGATAGTGATGGTTCATGGGTATTCAGGGTGTAGCAGTGTGACTGTGATGGTTGATGGGTATTCAGGCTGTGAACAGTGTGATAGTGATGGTTGAGTGGTATTCAGGCAGTAGCAGTGTGATTGTAATCGTTGATGGGTATTCAGGCTGTGAACAGTGTGATAGTGATGGTTGATGGGTATAAAGGCTGTAGCAGTGTGATAATAATGGTTAATGGATATTCAGGCAGTAGCAGCGTGATGGTAATCGTTGATGGGTATTCAATCAGTGAACAGTGTGACTGTGATTGTTGATGGGTATAAAGGCTGTATCAGTTTGAAAGTAATGGTTGATGGGTACTCAGGCTGTGAACAGTGTGAAACTCATGGTTGATGGGTATTCAGGCTGTGGCAGTGTGATAGTGATGGTTGAGTGGTATTCAGGCAGTAGCAGTGTGATTGTAATCGTTGATGGGTATTCAGGCTGTGAACAGTGTGATAGTGATGCTTGATGGGTATAAATGCTGTAGCAGTGTGAAAGTAATGGTTGATGGGTATTCAGGCTGTGAACAGTGTGATAGTGAAAGTTGATGGGTATTCAATCAGTGACCAGTGTGACTGTGATGGTTGATGGGTATTAAGGCAGTGAACAGGGTGACAGTGATGGTTGATGGGTATTCAGGCGGTGAACAGTGTGATAGTGATGGTTAATGGGTATTCAGGCTGTGGCAGTGTGATTGTGTTGGTTGATGGGTATTCAGGCTGTGGCACTGTGGTAGTGATGGTTGATGGGTATTCAGGCTGTGAACAGTGTGACAGTGATGGTTGATGGGTATTCCGGCTGTAGCAGTGTGACAGTGACGGTTGACTGGTATTCATGCTGTAGCAGTGTGATCGTGATGGTTGATGGGTATTCATGCTGTGAACAGTGTGACAGTGATTGTTGATGGGTATTCAGGCTGAACCATTGTGAATAGATGGTTGATGGGTATTCAGGCTGTGAACAGTGTGATATTGATGGTTGATGTGTATTCAGCTGTGAACAATGTGATAGTGATGGTTGATGGGTATTCAGGGTGTGGCTGTGTGATAGTGATGGTTGATGGGTATTCACGCTGTGGCAGTGTGATAGTGATGTTTCATGGGTATTCAGGCTGTGACCAGTGTGATAGTGATGGTTGATTGGTATTCAGGCTGTGAACAGCGTGATAGTGATGGTTGATGGGTATTCAGGCTGTGAACAGTGTGATATTGATGGTTGATGTGTATTCAGCTGTGAACAATGTGATAGTGATGGTTGATGGGTATTCAGGCAGTCAACCGTGTGATAGTGATGGTTGATGGGTATTCAGGCTGTGAACAGCGTGATAGTGACGGTTGAAAGGTATTCCAGGCTGTTGTAGCGTGATAGTAATCGTTGAGGGGTATTCAGGCTGTGAACGGTTTGATAGTGATGGTTGATGAGTATTCTGGCTGTAGCAGTGTGACAGTGATGGTTCATGGGTATTCAGGCTGTAGCAGTGTGATAGTGATGGTTAATGGATATTCAGGTTGTGAACAGTGTGATAGTGATGGTTGAGTGGTATTCAGGCAGTAGCAGTGTGATAGTAATCGTTGATGGGTATTCAGTCTGTGAACAGTGTGATAGTGATGGTTGATGGGTATTAAGGCAGTTAACAGGGTGACAGTGATGGTGAATGGGTATTCAGGCTGTGACAGTGTGACAGTGATGGTTGATGGGTATTCAGGCTGTGAACATGTGATCGTGATGGTTAATGGGTATTCAGACTCTAGCAGTGTGGTAGCGATGGTTAATGGATATACAGGCTGTAGTAGTGTGACAGTGATGGTTGATGGTATTCGGGCTGTAGCAGTGTGATAGTGATGGTTGACGTGTATTCAGCTGTGAACAGTGTGATAGTGATGGTTGATGTGTATTCAGGCTGCCCAGTGTGATAGTGACGGTTGATGGGTATTCACGCTGTGGCAGTGTGATAGTAATGGTTGATGGTTATTCAGGCTGTGAACAGTGTGATACTGATGGTTGATGGATATTCAGGCTGTAGCAGTGTGACAGTGAAGGTTGATGGATATTCAGGCAGTAGCAGCATGATAGTAATGGTTAATGGATATTCAGGCAGTAGCTGCGTGAAAGAAATCGTTGATGGGTATTCAGGCCGTGAACAGTGTGATAGTGATGGTTGATGGGTATTCAGGCTGTAGCAGTGTGACTGTGATGGGTGATGGGTATTCAAGCTGTGAACATGTGATAGTGATGGTGAATGGATATTCAGGCTGTAGCAGTGTGACTGTGAAAGTTGATGGGTGTTCAGGCTGTGGCAGTGTGACAGTGATGGTTGATGGGTGTTCAGGCTGTGAACAGTGTGATAGTGATGGTAGATGGCTATTCAGGCAGTAGCAGTGTGATAGCAATCGTTGATGGGTATTCAGGCTGTGAACAGTGTGATAGTGATGGTAGATGGCTATTCAGGCTGTAGCAGTGTGACAGTGATGGTTGATGGATATTCAGGCTGTGAACAGTATGATAGTGAAAGTAGATGGGTGTTCAATCAGTGAAAAGTCTGACAGTAATGGTTGATGGGTTTTAAGGCAGTGAACAGGGTGACAGTGATGTTTATTCAATGTGTGAACAGTGTGATCGTGATGGTTGATGGATATTCAGGCTGTCGCAGTGTGACAGTGATGGCTGGTGGGTATTGAGGCTGTGGCAGTGTGACAGTGTTGGTTTATGGATTTTCAGTCTGTAGCAGTGTGACAGTGATGGTTGATGGGTAATCAGGCTGTGAACAGTGTGAAACTGATGGTTGATGGGTATTCAGGCTGTGAACAGTGTGATAGTGATGGTTGATGGGTATTCAGGCTGTGGCAGTGTGATAGTGATGGCTGAAGGGTGTTCAGGCTGTGGCAGCGTGATAGTGTTGGTTGATGGGTATTCAGGCTGTCAACAGTGTGATAGTGATGGTTGATGGGTATTCAGGCTGTGGCAGTGTGATAGTGATGGTTGAAGGGTGTTCAGGCTGTGGCAGCGTGATAGTGTTGGTTGATGGGTATTCAGGCTGCAACAGTTTGATAGTGATGGTTAATGGATATTCAGGCAGTAGCAGCGTGATAGTAATCGTTGATGGGTATTCAGGCTGTGAACAGTTTGTTAGTGATGGTTGATGAGTATTCAGGTTGTAGCAGTGTGACAGTGATGTTTGATGGGTATTCAGGCTGTAGCTGTGTGATAGTAATCGTTGATGGGTATTCAGGCTGTGAACAGTGTGATTGTGATGGTTGATGGGTATTCAGGGTGTAGCAGTGTGACAGTGATGGTTGATGGGTATTCAGGCTGTGAACAGTGTGATAGTGATGGTTGAGTGGTATTCAGGCAGTAGCAGTGTGATTGTAATCGTTGATGGGTATTCAGGCTGTGAACAGTGTGATAGTGATGGTTGATGGGTATAAAGGCTGTAGCAGTGTGAAAGTAATGGTTGATGGGTATTCAGGCTGTGAACAGTGTGATAGTGAAAGTTGATGTGTATTCAATCAGTGAACAGTGTGACTGTGATTGTTGATGGGTATTAAGGCAGTGAACAGGGTGACAGTGATGGTTGATGGGTATTCAGGCTGTGAACAGTGTGATAGTGATGGTTAATGGGTATTCAGGCTGTGGCAGTGTGATAGTGATGGTTGATGGGTATTCAGGCTGTGGCACTGTGGTAGTGATGGTTGATGGGTATTCAGGCTGTGAACAGTGTGACAGTGATGGTTGATGGGTATTCAGGCTGTAGCAGTGCGACAGTGACGGTTGACTGGTATTCATGCTGTAGCAGTGTGATCGTGATGGTTGATGGGTATTCATGCTGTGAACAGTGTGACAGTGATTGTTGATGGGTATTCAGGCTGAACCATTGTGAATAGATGGTTGATGGGTATTCAGGCTGTGAACAGTGTGATATTGATGGTTGATGTGTATTCAGCTGTGGACATTGTGATAGTGATGGTTGATGGGTATTCAGGGTGTGGCTGTGTGATAGTGATGGTTGATGGGTATTCACGCTGTGGCAGTGTGATAGTGATGTTTCATGGTTATTCAGGCTGTGACCAGTGTGATAGTGATGGTTGATTGGTATTCAGGCTGTGAACAGCGTGATAGTGATGGTTGATGGGTGTTCAGGCTGCAGCAGTTTGGTAGTGATGGTTAATGGATATTCAGGCTGTAGCAGTGTGACAGTGATGGTTGATGGGTGTTCGGGCTGTAGCAGTGCGATAGTGATGGTTAATGGATAGTCAGGCAGTAGCAGCGTGATAGTAATGGTTAATGGATATTCAGCCAGTAGCAGCGTGATAGAAATCGTTAATGGGTGGACAGGCTGTGAACAGTGGAATAGTGATGGTTGATGGGTATTCAGGCTGTGAACAGTGTAATAGTGACGGTTGACTGGTATTCAAGCTGTAGCAGTGTGATAGTGATTGTTGATGGGTATTCAGGCTGAACCATTGTGAATAGATGGTTGATGGGTATTCAGGATGTGAACAGTGTGACAGTGATGGTTGATGTTTATTCAGGCTGTGTACAGTGTGGTAGTGGTGGTTGATGGGTATTCAGGCTGTGAACAGTGTGACTGTGATGGTTGATGGGTATTCAGGCTGTGAACAGTGTGATAGTGAAAGTTGATGGGTATTCAATCAGTGAACAGTATGACTGTGATTGTTGATGGGTATAAAGGCTGTATCAGTGTGAAAGTAATGGTTGATGGGTACTCAGGCTGTGAACAGTGTGATAGTGAAAGTTGATGGGTATTCAATCAGTGAACAGTGTGACTGTGATGGTTGATGGGTATTAAGGCAGTGAACAGGGTGACAGTGATGGTTGATGGGTATTCAGGCTGTGAACAGTGTGATAGTGATGGTTAATGGGTATTCAGTCTGTGGCAGTGTGATAGTGATAGTTAATGGGTATTCGGGCTATGGCACTGTGGTAGTGATGGTTGATGGGTATTCAGGCTGTGAACAGTGTGACAGTGATGGTTGATGGGTATTCAGGCTGTAGCAGGGTGAAAGTGATGGTTGACTGGTATTCATGCTGTAGCAGTGTGATCGTGATGGTTGATGGGTATTCATGCTGTGAACAGTGTGACAGTGATTGTTGATGGGTATTCAGGCTGTGAACAGTGTGATATTCATGGTTGATGTGTATTCAGCTGTGAACAATGTGATAGTGATGGTTGATGGGTATTCAGGCTGTGGCAGTGTGATAGTGATAGTTGATGGGTATTCACGCTGTGGCAGTGTGATAGTGATGTTTCATGGGTATTCAGGCTGTGACCAGTGTGATAGTGATGGTTGATTGATATTCAGGCTGTGAACAGTGCGATAGTGATGGTTGCTGGGTATTCAGGCTGCAGCAGTTTGGTACTGATGGTTAATGGATATTCAGGCTGTAGCATTGTGACAGTGATGGTTGATGGGTGTTCGGACTGTAGCAGTGCGATAGAAATCGTTGATGGGTGTACAGGCTGTGAACAGTGGAACAGTGATGGTTGATGTATATTCAGGCTGTGAACAGTGTGACAGTGATGGTTGATGGGTATTCAGGCTGTAGCAGTGTGACAGTGACGGTTGACTGGTATTCATGCTGTAGCAGTGTGATCGTGATGGTTGATGGGTATTCATGCTGTGAACAGTGTGACAGTGATTGTTGATGTGTATTCAGGCTGTGAACAGTGTGCTTTTGATGGTTGATGTGTATTCAGCTGTGAACAATGTGATAGTGATGGTTGATGGGTATTCAGGCTGTGGCAGTGTGATAGTGATGGTTGATGGGTATTCAGGCTGTGGCAGTGTGTTAGTGATGTTTCATGGGTATTCAGGCTGTGACCAGTGTGATAGTGATGGTTGATTGATATTCAGGCTGTGAACAGTGTGATAGTGATGGTTGCTGGGTATTCAGGCTGCAGCAGTGTGGTACTGATGGTTAATGGATATTCAGGCTGTAGCAGTGTGACAGTGATGGTTGATGGGTGTTCGGGCTGTAGCAGTGCGATAGAAATCGTTGATGGGTGTACAGGCTGTGAACAGTGGAATAGTGATGGTTGATGGGTATTCAGGCTGTGAACAGTGTAATAGTGATGGCTGAGTGGTATTCAGGCAGTAGCAGTGTGACAGTGATGTTTGAAGGTATTCAGGCTGTAGCAGTGTGACAGTGACGGTTGACTGGTATTCAAGCTGTAGCAGTGTGATGGTGATGGTTGATGGGTATTCAGGCTGTGAACAGTGTGATAGTGATGGTTGATGGGTATTCAGGCTGTGGCAGTGTGATAGTGATGGTTGATGGGTATTCAGGCTGTGGCAGTGTGTTAGTGATGTTTCATGGGTATTCAGGCTGTGACCAGTGTGATAGTGATGGTTGATTGATATTCAGGCTGTGAACAGTGTGATAGTGATGGTTGCTGGGTATTCAGGCTGTGAACAGTGTGATACTGATGGTTAATGGATATTCAGGCTGTAGCAGTGTGACAGTGATGGTTGATGGTTGTTCGGGCTGTAGCAGTGCGATAGAAATCGTTGATGGGTGTACAGGCTGTGAACAGTGGAATAGTGATGGTTGATGGGTATTCAGGCAGTAGGTGTGTGACAGTGATGGTTGATGGGTATTCAGGCTGTAGCAGTGTGACAGTGACGGTTGACTGGTATTCAATCTGTAGCAGTGTGATGGTGATGGTTGATGGGTATTCAGGCTGTGAACAGTGTGATAGTAATGGTTGATGGGTATTCAGGCTGTGAACAGTGTGACAGTGGTGGTTGATGTTTATTCAGGCTGTGTACAGTGTGGTAGTGGTGGTTGATGCGTATTCAGGATGTGGCAGTGTGGTAGTGATGGTTGATGGGTATTCAGGCTGTGAACATTGTGATAGTGATGGTTGATGGCTATTCAGGCTGTGGCAGTGTGCCCGTGATGGTTGATGGGTATTCAGGCTGTGAACACTGTGATAGTGATGGTTGATGGGTATTCAGGCTGTGAACAGTGTGATAGTGATGGTTAATGGGTATTCAGGCTGTGGCAGTGTGATAGTGATGGTTGATGGGTATTCAGGCTGTGAACAGTGTGATAGTGATGGTTGATGGGCATTCAGGCTGTGAACAGTGTGATAGTGATGGTTGATGGGTATTCAGGCTGTGGCAGTGTGGTAGTGATGGTTGATGGGTATTCAGGCTGTGAACAGTGTGATAGTGATGGTTGATGAGTATTCTGGCTGTAGCAGTGTGACAGTGATGGTTCATGGGTATTCGGGCTGTAGCAGTGTGATAGTGATGGTTAATGGATATTCAGGTTGTGAACAGTGTGATAGTGATGGTTGATGGGTATTCAGGGTGTGGCTGTGTGATAGTGATGGTTGATGGGTATTCACGATGTGGCAGTGTGATAGTGATGTTTCATGGGTATTCAGGCTGTGACCAGTGTGATAGTGATGGTTGCTTGGTATTCCGGCTGTGAACAGCGTGATAGTGATGGTTGATGGGTGTTCAGGCTGCAGCAGTTTGGTCGTGATGGTTAATGGATATTCAGGCAGTAGCAGCGTGATAGTAATGGTTAATGGATATTCAGCCAGTAGCAGCGTGATAGAAATCGTTGATGGGTGGACAGGCTGTGAACAGTGGAATAGTGATGGTTGATGGGTATTCAAGCTGTGAACAGTGTAACAGTGACGGTTAACTGGTATTCAAGCTGTAGCAGTGTGATAGTGATTGTTGATGGGTATTCAGGCTGGACCATTGTGAATAGATGGTTGATTCGTATTCAGGATGTGAACAGTGTGACAGTGATGGTTGATGTTTATTCAGGCTGTGTACAGTGTGGTAGTGATGGTTGATGGGTATTCAGGCTGTGAACAGTGTGATAGTGATGGTTGATGGGTATTCAGACTGTAGCAGTGTGACTGTGATGGTTGATGGGTATTCAGGCTGTGAACAGTGTGATAGTGAAAGTTGATGGGTATTCAATCAGTGAACAGTGTGACTGTGATTGTTGATGGGTATAAAGGCTGATCAGTGTGAATGTAATGGTTGATGGGTATTCAGGCTGTGAACAGTGTGATAGTGAAAGTTGATGGGTATTCAGTCAGTGAACAGTGTGACTGTGATGGTTGATGGGTATTAAGGCAGTGAACAGGGTGACAGTGATCGTTGATGGGTATTCAGGATATGAACAGTGTGATAGTGATGGTTAATGGGTATTCAGGCTGTGGCAGTGTGATAGTGATGGTTGATGGGTATTCCGGCTATGGCACTGTGGTAGTGATGGTTGATGGGTATTCAGGCTGTGAACAGTGTGACAGTGACGGTTGATGGGTATTCAGGTTGTAGCAGTGTGACAGTGACGGTTGACTGGTATTCATGCTGCAGCAGTGTGATCGTGATGGTTGATGGGTATTCATGCTGTGAACAGTGTGACAGTGATTGTTGATGGGTATTCAGGCTGTGAACATTGTGATATTGATGGTTGATGTGTATTCAGCTGTGAACAATGTGATAGTGATGGTTGATGGGTATTCAGGCTGTGGCAGTGTGATAGTGATGGTTGATGGGTATTCACGCTGTGTCAGTGTGATAGTGATGTTTCATGGGTATTCAGGCTGTGACCAGTGTGATAGTGATGGTTGATTGATATTCAGGCTGTGAACAGTGTGATAGTGATGGTTGCTGGGTATTCAGGCTGCAGCAGTGTGGTACTGATGGTTAATGGATATTCAGGCAGTAGCAACGTGATAGTAATGGTTAATGGATATTCAGCCAGTAGCAGCGTGATAGAAATCGTTGATGGGTGGACAGGCTGTGAACAGTGGAATAGTGATGGTTGATGGGTATTCAAGCTGTGAACAGTGTAATAGTGACGGTTAACTGGTATTCAAGCTGTAGCAGTGTGATAGTGATTGTTGATGGGTATTCAGGCTGAACCATTGTGAATAGATGGTTGATGGGTATTCAGGATGTGAACAGTGTGACAGTGATGGTTGATGTTTATTCAGGCTGTGTACAGTGTGGTAGTGATGGTTGATGGGTATTCAGGCTGTGAACAGTGTGATAGTGATGGTTGATGGGTATTCAGACTGTAGCAGTGTGACTGTGATGGTTGATGGGTATTCAGGCTGTGAACAGTGTGATAGTGAAAGTTGATGGGTATTCAATCAGTGAACAGTGTGACTGTGATGGTTAATGGGTATTCAGGCTGTGGCAGTGTGATAGTGATGGTTGATGGGTATTCAGGCTGTGAACAGTGTGATAGTGATGGTTGATGGGTGTTCGGGCTGTAGCAGTGCGATAGAAATCGTTGATGGGTGTACAGGCTGTGAACAGTGGAATAGTGATGGTTGCTGGGTATTCAGGCTGTGAACAGTGTGACAGTGATGGTTGATGGGTATTCAGGCTGTAGCAGTGTGACAGTGACGGTTGACTGGTATTCAAGCTGTAGCAGTGTGATCGTGATGGTTGATGGGTATTCATGCTGTGAACAGTGTGATAGTGATTGTTGATGGGTATTCAGGCTGTGAACAGTGTGATATTGATGGTTGATGTGTATTCAGCTGAGAACAATGTGATAGTGATGGTTGATGGGTATTCAGGGTGTGGCAGTGTGATAGTGATGGTTGATGGGTATTCACGCTGTGGCAGTGTGATAGTGATGTTTCATGGGTATTCAGGCTGTGACCAGTGTGATAGTGATGGTTGATTGATATTCAGGCTGAGAACAGTGTGATAGTGATGGTTGCTGGGTATTCAGGCTGCAGCAGTGTGGTACTGATGGTTAATGGATATTCAGGCTGTAGCAGTGTGACACTGATGGTTGATGGGTGTTCGGGCTGTAGCAGTGCGATAGAAATCGTTGATGGGTGTACAGGCTGTGAACAATGGAATAGTGATGGTTGATGGGTATTCAGGCTGTGAACAATGTAATAGTGATGGCTGAGTGGTATTCAGGCAGTAGCAGTGTGACAGTGATGGTTGATGGGTATTCAGGCTGTAGCAGTGTGACAGTGACGGTTGACTGGTATTCAAGCTGTAGCAGTGTGATGGTGATGGTTGATGGGTATTCAGGCTGTGAACAGTGTGATAGTGATGGTTGATGGGTATTCAGGCTGTGAACAGTGTGACAGTGGTGGTTGATGTTTATTCAGGCTGTGTATAGTGTGGTAGTGATGGTTGATGCGTATTCAGGCTGTCGCAGTGTGGTAGTGATGGTTGATGGGTATTCAGGCTGTGAACATTGTGATAGTAATGGTTAATGGCTTTTCAGGCTGTGGCAGTGTGCCCGTGATGGTTGATGGGTATTCAGGCTGTGAACACTGTGATAGTGATGGTTGATGGGTATTCAGGCTGTGAACAGTGTGATAGTGATGGTTAATGGGTATTCAGGCTGTGGCAGTGTGATAGTGATGGTTGATGGGTATTCAGGCTGTGAACAGTGTGATAGTGATGGTTGATGGGCATTCAGGCTGTGAACAGTGTGATAATGTTGGTTGATGTGTATTCGGGTTGTGGGAGTGTGATAGTGATGCTTCATAGGTATTCAGGCAGTCAACAGTGTGATAGTGATGGTTGATGGGTATTCAGGCTGTGAACAGCGTGATAGTGACGGTTGAAGGGTATTCAGGCTGTGGTAGCGTGATAGTAATCGTTGAGGGGTATTCAGGCTGTGAACAGTTTGATAGTGATGGTTGATGAGTCTACAGGCTGTAGCAGTGTGACAGTGATGGTTGATGGGTATCAGGCTGTGAACAGTGTGATAATGAAAGTTCATGGGTATTCAATCAGTGAACTGTGTGACAGTGATGTTTGATGGGTATTAAGGCAGTGAACAGGGTGACAGTGATGGTGAATGGGTATTCAGGCTGTGACAGTGTGACAGTGATGGTTGATGGGTATTCAGGCTGTAGCAGTGTGATAATGATTGTTGATGGGTCGTCAGGCTGAACCATTGTGAATAGATGGTTGATGGCTATTCAGGCTGTGGCAGTGCACTCGTGATGGTTGATGGGTATTCAGGCTGTGAACACTGTGATAGTGATGGTTGATGGGTATTCAGGCTGTGAACACTGTGATAGTGATGGTTAATGGCTATTCGGGCTGTGGCAGTGTGATAGTGATGGTTGATGGGTATTCAGGCTGTGGCACTGTGGTCGTGATGGTTGATGGGTATTCAGGCTGTGACCAGTGTGACAGTGATGGTTGATGGGTATTCAGGTTGTGAACAGTGTGATAGTGATGGTTAATGGGTATTCAGGCTGTGGCAGTGTGGTAGCCATGGTTGATGCTTATTCAGGCTGTAGCAGTGTGATAGTGATGGTTGATGGGTATTCAGGCGTTGAACAGTGTGATAGTGATGGTTGATGGGTACTCAGGCTGTGAACAGTGTGACAGTGATGGCTGATGTTTATTCAGGCTGTGTGCAGTGTGGTAGTGATGGCTGATGGGTATTCAGGCTGTGGTAGTGATGGTTGATGGCTATTCAGGCTGTGGCAGTGTGATAGTGATTGTTGATGGGTATTCAGGCTGTGAACAGCGTGATAGTGATGGTTGAAGGGTATTCAGGCTGTGGCAGTGTGATAGTGATGGTTGAAGGGTATTCAGGCTGTGGCAGTGTGATAGTGTCGGTTGATGGGTATTCAGGCTGCAGCAGTTTGATAGTGATGGTTAATGGACATTCAGGCAGTAGCAGCGTGATAGTAATCGTTGATGAGTATTCAGGCGGTGAACAGTTTGTTAGTGATGGTTGATGAGTATTCAGGCTGTAGCAGTGTGACAGTGATGTTTGATGGGTATTCAGGCTGTAGCAGTGTGATAGTAATGGTTTATGGATATTCAGGCAGTAGCAGCGTGATAGTAATCGTTGATGGGTATTCAGGCTGTGAACAGTGTGATAGTGATGGTTGATGGGTATTCAGGCTGTAGCAGTGTGACTGTGATGGTTGATGGGTATTCAGGCTGTGAACAGTGTGATAGTGATGGTTGAGTGGTATTCAGGCAGTAGCAGTGTGATTGTAATCGTTGATGGGTATTCAGGCTGTGAACAGTGTGATAGTGATGGTTGATGGGTATAAAGGCTGTAGCAGTGTGAAAATAATGGTTGATGGGTATTCAGGCTGTGACAGTCTGATAGTGAAAGTTGATGGGTATTCAATCAGTGAACAGTGTGACTGTGATGGTTGATGGGTATTAAGGCAGTGAACAGGGTGACAGTGATCGTTGATGGGTATTCAGGCTGTGAACAGTGTGATAGTGATGGTTAATGGGTATTCAGGCTGTGGCAGTGTGATAGTGATGGTTGATGGGTATTCAGGCTGTGGCACTGTGGTAGTGATGGTTGATGGGTATTCAGGCTGTGAACAGTGTGACAGTGATGGTTGATGGGTATTCAGGCTGTAGCAGTGTGACAGTGACGGTTGACTGGTATTGATGCTGTCGCAGTGTGATCGTGATGGTTGATGGGTATTCATGCTGTGAACAGTGTGACAGTGATTGTTGATGGGTATTCAGGCTGAACCATTGTGAATAGATGGTTGATGGGTATTCAGGCTGTGAACAGTGTGATATTGATGGTTGATGTGTATTCAGCTGTGAACAATGTGATAGTGATGGTTGATGGGTATTCAGGGTGTGGCAGTGTGATAGTGATGGTTGATGGGTATTCACGCTGTGGCAGTGTGATAGTGATGTTTCATGGGTATTCAGGCTGTGACCAGTGTGATCGTGATGGTTGATTGGTATTCAGGCTGTGAGCAGCGTGATGGTGATGGTTGATGGGTGTTCAGGCTGCAGCAGTGTGGTAGTGACGGTTAATGGATATTCAGGCTGTAGCAGTGTGACAGTGATGGTTGATGGGTGTTCGGGCTGTAGCAGTGCGATAGTGATGGTTAATGGATATTCAGGCAGTAGCAACGTGATAGTAATGGTTAATGGATATTCAGCCAGTAGCAGCGTGATAGAAATCGTTGATGGGAGTACAGGCTGTGAACAGTGGAATAGTGATGGTTGATGGGTATTCAGGCTGGGAACAGTGTAATAGTGACGGTTGACTGGTATTCAAGCTGTAGCAGTGTGATAGTGATTGTTGATGGGTATTCAGGCTGAACCATTGTGAATAGATGGTTGATGGGTGTTCAGGATGTGAACAGTGTGACAGTGATGGTTGATGTTTATTCAGGCTGTGTACAGTGTGGTAGTGATGGTTGATGGGTATTCAGGCTGTGAACAGTGTGATAGTGATGGTTGATGGGTATTCAGGCTGTAGCAGTGTGACTGTGATGGTTGATGGGTAGTCAGGCTGTGAACAGTGTGATAGTGAAAGTTGATGGGTATTCAATCAGTGAACAGTGTGACTGTGATTGTTGATGGGTATGAAGGCTGTATCAGTGTGAAAGTAATGGTTGATGGGTATTCAGGCTGTGAACAGTGTGATAGTGAAAGTTGATGGGTATTCAATCAGTGAACAGTGTGACTGTGATGGTTGATGGGTATTAAGGCAGTGAACAGGGTGACAGTGATGGTTGATGGGTATTCAGGCTGTGAACAGTGTGATCGTGATGGTTAATGGTTATTCAGGCTGTGGCAGTGTGATAGTGATGGTTGATGGGTATTCAGGCTGTGGCACTGTGGTAGTGATGGTTGATGGGTATTCAGGCTGTGAACAGTGTGACATTGATGGTTGATGGGTATTCAGGCTGTAGCAGTGTGACAGTGACGGTTGACTGGTATTCATGCTGTAGCAGTGTGATCGTGATGGTTGATGGGTATTCATGCTGTGAACAGTGTGACAGTGATTGTTGATGGGTATTCAGGCTGTGAACAGTGTGATATTGATGGTTGATGTGTATTCAGCTGTGAACAATGTGATAGTGATGGTTGATGTGTATTCAGGCTGTGGCAGTGTGATAGTAATGGTTGATGGGTATTCACGCTGTGGCAGTGTGATAGTGATGTTTCATGTGTATTCAGGCTGTGAACAGTGTGATAGTGATGGTTGCTGGTTGTTCAGGCTGCAGCAGTGTGGTACTGATGGTTAATGGATATTCAGGCTGTAGCAGTGTGACAGTGATGGTTGATGGGTGTTCGGGCTGTAGCAGTGCGATAGAAATCGTTGATGGGTGTACAGGCTGTGAACAGTGGAATAGTGATGGTTGATGTGTATTCAGGCTGTGAACAGTGTAATAGTGATGGCTGAGTGGTATTCAGGCAGTAGCAGTGTGATAGCAATCGTTGATGCATATTCCGGCTGTGAACCGTGTGATAGTGATGGTAGATGGCTATTCAAGCTGTAGCAGTGTGACAGTGATGGTTGATGGATATTCATGCTGTGAACAGTATGATAGTGAAAGTTGATGGGTATTCAATCAGTGATCAGTGTGACAGTGATGGTTGATGGGTATTCAGGCTGTAGCAGTGTGACAGTGACGGTTGACTGATATTCAAGCTGTAGCAGTGTGATGGTGATGGTTGATGGGTATTCAGGCTGTGAACAGTGTGATAGTGATGGTTGATGGTATTCAGGCTGTGAACAGTGTGACAGTGGTGGTTGATGTTTATTCAGGCTGTGTACAGTGTGATAGTGATGGTTGGTGCGTATTCAGGCTGTGGCAGTGTGGTAGTGATGGTTGATGGGTATTCAGGCTGTGAACATTGTGATAGTGATGGTTGATGGCTATTCAGGCTGTGGCAGTGTGCCCGTGATGGTTGATGGGTATTCAGGCTGTGAACACTGTGATAGTGATGGTTGATGGGTATTCAGGCTGTGAACAGTGTGATAGTGATGGTTAATTGGTATTCAGGCTGTGGCAGTGTGATAGTGATGGTTGATGGGCATTCAGGCTGTGAACAGTGTGATACTGATGGTTGATGGGTATTCGGGCTGTGGGAGTGTGATAGTGATGCTTCATGGGTATTCAGGCAGTCAACAGTGTGATAGTGATGGTTGATGGGTATTCAGGCTGTGAACAGCGTGATAGTGACGGTTGAAGGGTATTCAGGCTGTGGTAGCGTGATAGTAATCGTTGAGGGGTATTCAGGCTGTGAACAGTTTGATAGTGATGGTTGATGAGTATTCTGGCTGTAGTAGTGTGTTAGTCATGGTTGATGGGTATACAGGCTGTGAACAGTGTGATAGTGATGGTTGATGGGTATTCAGGCTGTGAACAGTGTGATACTGATGGTTGATGGGTATTCAGTTTGTGAACAGTGTGATAGTGTTGGTTAATGGGTATTTAGGCTGTAGCAGTGTGATCGTGATGGTTAATAGATATTCAGGCAGTAGCAGCGTGATAGTAATCGTTGATGGGTATTCAGGCTGTGAACAGTTTGATAGTGATGGTTGATGTGTATTCAGGTTGTAGCAGTGTGATAGTGATGGTTAATGGATATTAAGGCAGTAGCAGCGTGATAGTAATCTTTGATGGGTATTCAGGCTGTGAACAGTTTGATAGGGATGGTTGATGAGTTTTCAGGCTGTAGCAGTGTGACAGTAATGGTTAATGGATATTCAGGCAGTAGCAGCGTGATAGCAATCGTTGATGGGTATTCAGTCTGTGAACAGTGTGATAGTGATGGTTGATGGGTATTCAGGCTGTAGCAGTGTGACAGTGGTGGTTGATGGGTATCCAGGCTGTGAACAGTGTGACAGTGATGGTTGAGTGGTATTCAGGCAGTAGCAGTGGGATTGTAATCGTTGATGGGTATTCAGGCTGTGAACAGTGTGATAGTGATGGTTGATGGGAAAACAGGCTGTAGCAGTGTGACAGTGATTGTTGATGGGTATTCAGGCTGTGAACAGTGCGACAGTCATGGTTGATGGGTATTAAGGCAGTGAACAGGGTGGCAGTGATGGTTGATGGGTATTCAGGCTGTGAACAGTGTGATAGTGATGGTTAATGGGTATTCAGGCAGTGGCAGTGTGATAGTGATGGTTGATGGGTATTCAGGCTGTGGCACTGTGGTAGTGATGGTTGATGGGTATTCAGGCTGTGAACAGTGTGACAGTGATGGTTGATGGGTATTCAGGCTGTAGCAGCGTGACAGTGATGGTTGACTGGTATTCAAGCTGTAGCAGTGTGATAGTGATTGTTGATGGGTATTCAGGCTGAACCATTGTGAATAGATGGTTGATGGGTATTCAGGATGTGAACAGTGTGACAGTGATGGTTGATGTTTATTCAGGCTGTGTACAGTGTGGTCGTGATGGTTGATAGGTATTCAGGCTGTGGCAGTGTGGTAGTGATGGTTGATGGGTATGCAGGCTGTGAACATTGTGATACTAATGGTTGATGACTATTCAGGCTTTGGCAGTGTGCTCGTGATGAGTGATGGGTATTCAGGCTGTGAACACTGTGATCATAGAATCATAGAATCATATACGTTTACAGCATGGAAACAGGCCCTTGGGCCCAACCAGTCCATGCCGCCGAGTTTTTACCATTAAGCTAGTCCCAGTTGCCCGCACTTGGCCCATAACCCTCTATACCCATCTTACCCATGTAACTATCTAAATGCTTTTTAAAAGACACAATTGCACCCGCCTCTACTACTACCTCTGGCAGCACATTCCAGACACTCACTACCCTCTGAGTGAAGAAATTGCCCCTCTGGGCCCTTCTGAATCTCTCCCCTCTCACCTTAAACCTATGCCCTCTAGTTTTAGACTCCCCTACCTTTGGGAAAAGATGTTGACTATCTACCTTATCTATGCCCCTCATTATTTTATAGACCTCTATAAGATCACCCCTAAGCCTCCTCCGCTCCAGGGAAAAAGTCCCAGTCTATCCAGCCTCTCCTTATAACTCAAACCATCAAGTCCCGGTAACATCCTAGTAAATCTTTTCTGCACTCTTTCTAGTTTAATAATATCCTTTCTATAATAGGTTGACCAGAACTGCACACAGTCTTCCAAGTGTGGCTGTACCAATGTCTTGTACAACTTCAACAAGACGTCCCAACTCCTGTATTCAATGTTCTGACCAATGAAACCAAGCATGCCGAATGCCTTCTTCACCACCCTGTCCACCTGCGACTCCACCTTCAAGGAGCTATGAACCTGTACTCCTAGATCTCTTTGTTCTATAACTCTCCCCAATGCCATACCATTAACTGAGTAGGTCCTGGCCTGATTCGATCTGCCAAAATGCATCACCTCACATTTATCTAAATTAAACTCCATCTGCCATTCGTCGGCCCACTGGCCTAATTGATCAAGATCCCGTTGCAATCCTAGATAACCTTCTTCACTAGCAACTGTGCCACCAATCTTGGTGTCATCTGCAAACTTACTAACCATGCCTCCTAAATTCTCATCCAAATCATTAATATAAATCACAAATAACAGTGGACCCAGCACCGATCCCAGAGGCACACCACTGGTCACAGGCCTCCAGTTTGAAAAACAACCCTCTCCAACCACCCTCTGTCTTCTGTCGTCCAGTCAATTTTGAATCCAATTGGCAACCTCACCCTGGATCCTGTGAGCTTTAACCTTCTGCAACAACCTACCATGCGGTACCTTGTCAAAGGCTTTGCTAAAGTCCATGTAGACAACGTCTACTGCATTGCCCTCATCTACCTTCTTGGTCACCCCCTCAAAAAACTCAATCAAATTTGTGAGACATGATTTTCCACGCACAAAGCCATGCTGACTGCCCCGAATCAGTCCTTGCCTCTCTAAATGCTTGTAGATCCGGTCTCTCAGAATACCTTCTCGCAACTTACCTACTACAGACGTTAGGCTCACCGGTCAGTAGTTCCCAGGCTTTTCCCTGCTGCCCTTCTTAAACAAGGGCACAACATTCGCCACTCTCCAATCTTCAGGCACCTCACCTGTGGCTGCCGATGATTCAAATATCTCTGTTAGGGGACCCGTAATTTCCTCCCTAGCCTCCGACAACACCCTGGGATACATTTAATCAGGTCCCGGGGATTCATCTACCTTGATGCGCTTTAAGACTTCCAGCACCTCCTCCTCTGTAATATGCACACTTCTCAAGACATCACTATTTATTTCCCTTAGTTTCCTAACATCTATGCCTTTCTCCACCGTGAATACCGATGAGAAATATTCATTCAGGATCTCACCCAACTCTTGTGGCTCTGCACATAGATGTCCTTGTTGATCCTTAAGAGGCCCTACTCTGTCCCTAGTTACTCTTTTCCCCTTTATGTATCTGTAGAAGCTCTTTGGATTCTCCTTTGCATTATTTGCCAAAGCAATTTCATGTCCCCTTTTTGCCCTCCTGATTTCCCTCTTAACTCTATTACGACAATCTCTATACTCTTCAAGGGATCTACTTGATCCCAGTTGCTTATGTACGTCATATACCTCCTTCTTCTTTTTGACCAGAGTCTCAATATCTCGAGTCATCCAGGGTTCCCTACTTCTACCAGCCTTGCCCTTCACTCTAATGGGAATGTGCTTACCCTGCACCCTGGTTAACACATTTTTAAAAGCCTCCCATTTACCAGCCGTCCCTTTGCCTGCCAATAGTCTCCCCCAATCTACCTCTGCAAGTTCCTGTCTGATACCATCAAAATTGGCCTTGCCCCAATTAAGAATTTTAACTCTTGGGCCAGACCTATCATTCTCCATAGCTATCTTAAAACTAATGGAATTATGGTCACTTGTCCCAAAGTGATCCCTCACTAGCACTTCTGTCACTTGCCCTTCCTTATTTCCCAAGACGAGGTCACGTTTTGCCCCCTCTCTAGTCGGTCCATCCACATACTGAATGAGAAATTCCTCCTGAATACACTCAACAAATTTCCCTCCATCCAAGCCCCTAATGCTATGGCTGTCCCAGTCAATGTTCCGAAAGTTAAAGTCCCCTACTATTACCACCCTATTATTCTTGCAGCTATCTGTAATCTCCTTACATATTTGCTCCTCAATTTCCCGCTGACTATTTGGGGGCCTGTAGTACAGTTCTATCAAGGTGATCTCTCCCTTCTTAATTTTCAGTTCCACCCATATAGACTCAGTGGGCGGATATATCCCCTCTAAGTACTGCCGTGATGTTCTCCCTAATCAAAAACGCCACTCCCCCTCCTCTCTTACCTCCTGTTCTATCCTTTCTATAGCATCTGTACCCCGGAACATTGAGCTGCCATGTTTCCTTAGCCATGTTTCAGTCATAGCTATAATATCCCAGTCCCATGTGCCCATCCATGCCCTGAGTTCATCCGCTTTGCCCGTCAGGCCCCTTGCATTGAAATAAATGCAGTTTAATGTAGACCTTCCTTGCTCTCTGCCCTGCTTTCTCTGGTCATGCTCTACACACTCTCCCTTCCTGCCTTTTGTTCCCGTCCCCACTGACTTCCTACATCGGTTCCCATCCCCCTGCCACATTAGTTTAAACCCTCCCCAACTGCACTAGCAAACACCCCCCCCCCCCCCCCCCCCCCTCCGAGAACATTGGTTCCGGTCCCACCCAGATGCAGACCGTCTGATTTGTACAGGTCCCACCTCCCCCAGAACCGGTCCCAATGTCCCAGGAATTTGAAACCCTCCCTCTTGCACCATCTCTCAAGCCACGTATTCATCCTAGCTATCCTGTCATTCCTGCTCTGACTATCACGTGGCACTAATTCCTACTCTGACTATCACGTGGCACTGGTAGCAATCCTGAGATTACTACCTTTGAGGTTCTACTTTTTAGTTTAACTCCTAACTCCCTAAATTCAGCTTGTAGGACCTCATCCCGTTTTTTACCTATATCGTTGGTGCCTATATGCACCACGACAGCTGGCTGTTCACCCTCTCCCTCCAGAATGCCCTGCAGCCGCTCCGAGACATCCTTGACCCTTGCACCAGGGAGGCAACATACCAACCTGGATTCTCGTTTGCGTCCCCAGAAACGCCTGTCTATTCCCCTTACAATTGAATCCCCTATCACTATAGCTCTGCCACTCTTTTTCCCGCCCTTCTGTGCAGCAGAGCCAGCCACGGTGCCATGAACCTGGCTGCTGCCACCTTCCCCTGGTGAGCCATCTCCCCCAACAGTTTCCAAAACGGTAAATCTGTTTTGGAGGGAGATGACCGCAGGGGATCCCGGCACTGCCTTCCTACTCTTCCTCTGTCTGTTGGTCACCTATTCCCTATCTGCCTCAGTAATTTTAATCTGCGGTGTGACCAACTCACTGAATGTGCTATCCACAACTTCCTCAGCATCGCGGATGCTCCAAAGTGAATCCATCCGCAGCTCCAGAGCCTTCAAGCGGTCTAACAGGAGCTGCAGTTGGACACACTTCTTGCAGATGAAGGAGTCAGGGACACCAGAAGGGTCCCTGAATTGCCACATCTCACAAGAGGAGCATGACACGGGTCTGAGCTCTCCTGCCATGACTTAAACCTGAAGTTAAATTTGAACTACACTACAAGCTAAGAGAAAGTCAAAGAGAGAAAAAAAAAATCACTTACCAGTCACAAGCCAATCACTTACCTGCTGGCTGTGATGTAATTGCTCCCGAGTCTCCCTCATGGGTCTGCTTCTCTGCACCTCCTTAAGATGAGGACCAAATTCCCTTAACTAGTTAATTAATTTACTTAATTAATTGGGTTTTTTTTTGAAACTCAACCCCAAACACCAAACTCCAAAAAACACAGCCCTCACTCACCTCTCACCCGAACTCAGCCTTACCCAAACTCAGATACACTCTGTTTGCTTCCAGCACTCTGTTTCTAAAGGCACTTCAGCCACACCTTTTGTATCCTTCCTGATTTACAGTCAGCCAATAGGCGTGCTCCCGGCACTGAACTCCCGAAACTATCGGCTGACCTGCAAGGTAAGGAACTTTTTAAACAGCACTTACCTCTCCCAGCACCACTTGCTCCCTGTGGCCGCTCCCGGCACTGAACTCCCGAAACTAACGGCTGACCTGCAAGGTAAGGAACTTTTTAAACAGCACTTGCCTCTCCCAGCACCACTTGCTCCCTGTGGCCGCTCCCTAAACTGATCTCCCGAAACTAACAGCTGACCTGACCTGCAAGGTAAGGAACTTTTTAAACAGCACTTACCTCTCCCAGCACCACTTGTTCCCTGTGGCCGCTCCCGGCACTGAACTCCCGAAACTAACGGCTGACTTGCAAGGTCAGGAACTTTTTAAATAGCACTTACCTCTCCCAGCACCACTTGCTCCCTGTGGCCGGTCCCGAAACTGATCTCCCGAAACTAACAGCTGACCTGCAAGGTAAGGAAGTTTTTAAACAGTACTTACCTCTCCCAGCACCACCTGCTCCCTGTGGCCGCTCCCGAAACTAACTGTGATAGTGATGGTTGATGGGTATTCAGGCTGTGAACGGTGTGATAGTGATGGTTAATGGGTATTCAGGCTGTGGCAGTGTGATAGTGATGGTGGATGGGTATTCAGGCTGTGAACGGTGTGATAGTGATGGTTAATGGGTATTCAGGCTGTGGCAGTGTGATAGTGATGGTTAATGGGTATTCAGGCTGTGGCAGTGTGATAGTGATGGTTGATGGGTATTCAGGCTGTGGCACTGTGGTAGTGATGGTTGTTGGGTATTCAGGCTGTGAACAGTGTGATAGTGAAAGTTGATGGGTATTCAATCAGTGAACAGTGTGACAGTGATGGTTGATGGTTATTAAGGCAGTGAACAGGGGGACAGTGATGGTTGATGGGTATTCAGGCTGTGAACAGTGTGATAGTGATGGTTAATGGGTATTCAGGCTGTGGCTGTGTGATAGTGATGGTTGATGGTTATTCAGGCTGAACCATTGTGAATAGATGGTTGATGGGTATTCAGGCTGTGAACACTGTGATAGTGATGGTTGATGGGTATTCAGGCTGTGAACAATGTGACAGTGATGGTTGATGGGTATTCAGGCTGAGTACAGTGTGGTAGTGATGGTTAATGGGTATTCAGGTTGTGGCAGTGTGATAGTGATTGTTGATGGGTATTCAGGCTGTGAACAGTGTGATAGTGATTGTTGATGGGTATTCAGGCTGAACCATTGTGAATAGATGGTTGATGGGTATTCAGGCTGTGAACAGTGTGATAGTGATGGTTGATGTTTATTCAGGCTGAGTACAGTGTGGTAGTGATGGTTGATGTGTATTCAGGTTGTGGCAGTGTGGTAGTGATGTTTGATGGGTATTCAGGCTGTGCACATTGTGATAGTGATGGTTGATGGCCATTCAAGCTGTGGCAGTGTGCTCGTGATGGTTGATGGGTATTCAGGCTGTGAACACTGTGATAGTGATGTTTGATGGGTATTCAGGCTGTGAACAGTGTGATAGTGATGGTTAATGGGTATTCAGGCTGTGGCAGTGTGATAGTGATGGTTGATGGGTATTCAGGCTGTGAACAGTGTGATAGTGATGGTTGATGGCTATTCAAGCTGTGGCAGTGTGCTCGTGATGGTTGATGGGTATTCAGGCTGTGAACACTGTGATAGTGATGTTTGATGGGTATTCAGGCTGTGAACAGTGTGATAGTGATGGTTAATGGGTATTCAGGCTGTGGCAGTGTGATAGTGATGGTTGATGGGTATTCTGGCTGTGAACAGTGTGACAGTGTTGGTTTCTGAGTATTCAGGCTGTGGCAGTGTGATAGTGATGGTTGATGGGTATTCACGCTGCGTCAGTGTGATAGTGATGGTTGATGGGTATTCAGGCTGTGGTAGTGTGATTGTAATGGTTGATGGGTATTCAGGCTGAACCAGTGTGACAGTAATGCTTGATGGGTAGACAGGCTGTGAATAATGTGATAGTGATTGTTGGTGGGTACTTAGTCTTTGAACAGTGTGTCAGTGATGGTTGATGAGTATTCAGGCTGTGAACAGTGTGACAGTGATGGTTGATGGGTATTCAGGCTGTGAACAATGTGATAATGATGGTTGATGGGTATTCAGGCTGAACCAGTGTGACAGTGATGGTTGGGGGGTATTCAGGCTGTGAACAGTGTGATAGTGATGGTTGATGGGTATTCAGGCTGTAGCAGTGTGATTGTGATGGTTGATGGGTATTCAGGCTTTACCAGTGTGACAGTGATGGTTGATGGGAATTCATTCGGTGAACAGTGTGACAGTGATGGTTGATGGGTATTCAGGCTGTGAACAGTGTGACAGTGATGGTCACATAGATACATAGAAGATAGGAGCAGGTTGAGGCATTATGGCCCTTTGAGCCTGCTCTGCCATTCATCACGATCAGGGCAGCACGGTAGCATTGTGGATAGCACAAATGCTTCACAGCTCCAGGGTCCCAGGTTCGATTCCGGCTTGAGTCACTGTCTGTGTGGAGTCTGCACATCCTCCCCGTGTGTGCGTGGGTTTCCTCCGGGTGCTCCGGTTTCCTCCCACAGTCCAAAGATGTGCGGGTTGGGTGGATTGGCCATGCCAATTTGCCCATAGTGTCCAAAATTGCCCTTAGTGTAGGGTGGGGTTACTGGGTTATGGGGATAGGGTGGAGGTGTGGACCTTGGGTAGGGTGCTGTTTCCAAGAGCCGGTGCAGACTCGATGGGCCGAATGGCCTCCTTCTGCACTGTAAATTCTATGATAATCTATGATCATGGCTGATCATCCAACTCAATAGCCTAATCCTGCTTTCTCCCCATTGGCTTTGATCCCATTTTCCCCAAATGCTGTATCCAGCCACTTCTTGAATATATTCAGAGAGGGATTCTCTAAACCCGCGGCTGAGTATAAACGCCATTGTGTTTAACGACTGCGTGAACGGACCGACCCGCGACTAATTCTGGCTGCAAAAGGGGCCAGCACGGCACTGGAGCGGTTCATGCCTCTCCTGCTACTTTTCCGGTGTGAACTGGGGGTGCCACGGGATCCGTGCTTGCGCAGTGGCACCGGCGCCAACGAGCACATGTGCAGTGGCTTACTTCAACGCGCCGGCCCCGACGCGAGATGCGCAGGACTACAGGTGCCGGCATGGAGGAAACGAGGCCCCCAGCCAGAGAGGCTGGCCCGCCGATCGGTGCCCCGATCGCGGGCAATGTCACATTGGGGGCCCCCACGGGGTCGGACACCCCCTCAACCCCCACAGGCTGCCCCCAGTCCCTTCCATACCGAGTTCCCGCCGGCTGAGAGCAGGTGTGGATGACGCCGGCGGGACTCTGCGTTTTCACGACGGCCGCTCAGCCCATCCTGGGCCAAGAATCGGCAGGGTAACTGCGTAGAGCGGCCCCTGACCGGTGCTGCGCCAAACACGCCGGCGCCAATTGCTTTAATTCTCTGCTCTGCGGTGAATCGCGTGCCGGCATCAGGATGGCATGGCGCGCTTCGTGTCGGTCACTGGGATTCTCAGTCCCAGCCTCAGGCTGAGAGAATGCCGCCATCAAAATTTTAACATCAACTACTGTGCAATGAATTCCACAGGCTCACCACTCTTTGTGTGAGAAGAAATGTCTCCTTTTCTCTGTCCGAAATGGTTTACCTTCTGTCCGAAATGGTTGTTGGGTATTCAATCTGTGAACAGTGTGATAGTGATGGTTGATGGGTATTCAATCTGCAAACAGAGTGACAGTGATGGTTGATGGGTATTCAATCTGTAAACAGAGTGACAGTGATGGTTGATGGGTATACAGCCTGTGAACAGTGTGATCGTGATGTTTGATGGGTATTCAATCTGTGAACAGTGTGATCGTGATGGTTGATGGGTATTCATCATGTGAACAGTGTAATCGTGATGGTTGATGGGTATTCAGGCTTTACCAGTGTGACAGTGATGGTTGATGGGAATTCATTCGGTGAACAGTGTGACAGTGATGGTTGATGGGTATTCAGGCTGTGAACAGTGTGACAGTGATGGTCACATAGATACATAGAAGATAGGAGCAGGTTGAGGCATTAAGGCCCTTTGAGCCTGCTCCGCCATTCATCACGATCATGGCTGATCATCCACTTCAATAGACTAATCCTGCTTTCTCCCCATTGGCTTTGATCCCATTTTCCCCAAGTGCTATATACAGCCACCTCTTGAATATATTCAGAGAGGGATTCTCTAATCCCGCGGCTGAGTATAAACACCGTCGTGTTTTACGACTGTGTGAACGGACCGACCCGATGACTAATTCTGGCTACAAAAGGGGCCAGCACAGCACTGTGCCAGTGTGATCGTGATGGTTGATGCGTATTCAGGCTGAACCAGTGAGACAGTAATGGTTGATGGGTATTCAGGCTATGAACAGTGTGATAGCGATGGATGATGAGCGCATGCGCAGTGGCTTACTTCAACGCGACGGCCCCGACGCGAGATGGCGCAGTACTACAGGTGCTGGCGCAGAGGAAATGAGGCCCCCAGCCAGAGAGGCTGGCCCGCCGATCGGTGGGCCCCGATCACGGACCAGGCCACATTGGAGGCCCCCACGGGATCGGACACCCCCTCACACCCCACAGGCAGCCCCCAGACCCTTCCACACCGAGTTCCCGCCGGCTGGGTGCAGGTGTGGACGGCGCCGGCAGGACCCGGTGTTTTCACGACTGCCGCTCAGCCACCCTGGGCAGAGAATCGGCCGGCCAACTGCGTAGAGCGGCCGCTAGATGGCGCCGCGCCAAACACGCCGGTGCCAATTGCTTTAATTCTCTGTTCTGCGGCGAATCGCGTGCCGGCGTCGGGACGGCATGGCGCGCTTCGTGTCGGACACTGGGATTCTCAGTCCCAGCCCCAGGCTGAGAGAATCCCGCCATTCAGGCTCTGGCAGTGTGACAGTTATGGTTGATGGGTATTCAGGCTGTGGCAGTATGATAGTGATTGTTAATTGGTATTTCGGCTGTACCAGTGTGATTGTGATGGTTGATGGGTATTCAGGCTGTGAAGACTGTGATAATGATGGTTGATGGGTATTCAGGCTGTGGCAGTGTGACTGTGATCGTTGATGGGTATTCAGGCTGTGAACAGTGTGATAGTGATGGTAGATGGGTATTCAATCTGTGAACAGTGTGAACGTGATGGTTGATGGGTATTCAGGCTGAGAACAGAGTGACAGTGATGGTTGATGGGCATTCAGGCTGTGGCAGTATGCTAGTGATGGTTGATGGGTATTCAGGCTGTAGCAGTGTGATTGTGATGTTTGATGGGTATTCAGGCTGGGAACAGTGTGATAGTGATGGTTGATGGGTATTCAGGCAGTAGCAGTGTGTTAGTGATAGTTGATGGGTATTCAGGCTGTAGCAGTGTGGCAGGGATGGTTGATGGGTATTCAGGCTGTGAACAGTGTGATAATGATGTATGATGGGTATTCAATTTGTGAACAGCGTGATAGTGATGGTTGATGGCTATTCAATCTGGAACGTGATGGATGATGGGTATTCAGGCTGTGAAGACTGTGATAATGATGGTTGATGGGTATTCAGGCTGTGGCAGTGTGACTGTGATCGTTGATGGGTATTCAGGCTGTGAACAGTGTGATAGTGATGGTAGATGGGTATTCAGGCTGCGAACAGTGTGACAGTGATGGTTGATGGGCATTCAGGCTGTGGCAGTATGCTAGTGATGGTTGATGGGTATTCAGGCTGAGAACAGTGTGACAGTGATGGTTGATGGGCATTCAGGCTGTGGCAGTATGCTAGTGATGGTTGATGGGTATTCAGGCTGTAGCAGTGTGATTGTGATGTTTGATGGGTATTCAGGCTGGGAACAGTGTGATAATGATGTATGATGGGTATTCAATTTGTGAACAGCGTGATAGTGATGGTTGATGGCTATTCAATCTGGAACGTGATGGATGATGGGTATTCAGGCTGGGAACAGTGTGATAGTGATGGTTGATGGGTATTCAGGCTGTCGCAGTGTGATAGTGATGGTTGATGGGTATACAGGCTGTAGCAGTGTTGTTGTGATGGTTGATGGGTATTCAGGCTGTGAACAGTGTGATCGTGATTGTTGATGGGTATTCAGGCTGAACCATTGTGAATAGATGGTTGATGGGTATTCAGGCTGTGAACAGTGTGATAGTGATGGTTGATGTTTATTCAGGCTGAGTACAGTGTGGTAGTGATGGTTGATGGCTATTCAAGCTGTGGCAGTGTGCTCGTGATGGTTGATGGGTATTCAGGCTGTGAACACTGTGATAGTGATGTTTGATGGGTATTCAGGCTGTGAACAGTGTGATAGTGATGGTTAATGAGTATTCAGGCTGTGGCAGTGTGATAGTGATGGTTGATGGGTATTCTGGCTGTGAACAGTGTGACAGTGTTGGTTTCTGGGTATTCAGGCTGTGGCAGTGTGATAGTGATGGTTGATGGGTATTCACGCTGCGGCAGTGTGATAGTGATGGTTGATGGGTATTCAGGCTGTGGTAGTGTGATTGTGATGGTTGATGGGTATTCAGGCTGAACCAGTGTGACAGTAATGCTTGATGGGTAGACAGGCTGTGAATAATGTGATAGTGATTGTTAGTGGGTACTTAGTCTTTGAACAGTGTGTCAGTGATGGTTGATGAGTATTCAGGCTGTGAACAGTGTGACAGTGATGGTTGATGGGTATTCAGGCTGTGAACAATGTGATAATGATGGTTGATGGGTATTCAGGCTGAACCAGTGTGACAGTGATGGTTGGGGGGTATTCAGGCTGTGAACAGTGTGATAGTGATGGTTGATGGGTATTCAGGCTGTAGCAGTGTGATTGTGATGGTTGATGGGTATTCAGGCTTTACCAGTGTGACAGTGATGGTTGATGGGAATTCATTCGGTGAACAGTGTGACAGTGATGGTTGATGGGTATTCAGGCTGTGAACAGTGTGACAGTGATGGTCACATAGATACATAGAAGATAGGAGCAGGTTGAGGCATTATGGCCCTTTGAGCCTGCTCTGCCATTCATCACGATCAGGGCAGCACGGTAGCATTGTGGATAGCACAAATGCTTCACAGCTCCAGGGTCCCAGGTTCGATTCCGGCTTGAGTCACTGTCTGTGTGGAGTCTGCACATCCTCCCCGTGTGTGCGTGGGTTTCCTCCGGGTGCTCCGGTTTCCTCCCACAGTCCAAAGATGTGCGGGTTAGGTGGATTGGCCATGCCAATTTGCCCATAGTGTCCAAAATTGCCCTTAGTGTAGGGTGGGGTTACTGGGTTATGGGGATAGGGTGGAGGTGTGGACCTTGGGTAGGGTGCTGTTTCCAAGAGCCGGTGCAGACTCGATGGGCCGAATGGCCTCCTTCTGCACTGTAAATTCTATGATAATCTATGATCATGGCTGATCATCCAACTCAATAGCCTAATCCTGCTTTCTCCCCATTGGCTTTGATCCCATTTTCCCCAAATGCTCTATCCAGCCACTTCTTGAATATATTCAGAGAGGGATTCTCTAAACCCGCGGCTGAGTATAAACGCCATTGTGTTTAACGACTGCGTGAACGGACCGACCCGCGACTAATTCTGGCTGCAAAAGGGGCCAGCACGGCACTGGAGCGGTTCATGCCTCTCCTGCTACTTTTCCGGTGTGAACTGGGGGTGCCACGGGATCCGTGCTTGCGCAGTGGCACCGGCGCCAACGAGCACATGTGCAGTGGCTTACTTCAACGCGCCGGCCCCGACGCGAGATGCGCAGGACTACAGGTGCCGGCATGGAGGAAACGAGGCCCCCAGCCAGAGAGGCTGGCCCGCCGATCGGTGCCCCGATCACGGGCAATGTCACATTGGGGGCCCCCACGGGGTCGGACACCCCCTCAACCCCCACAGGCTGCCCCCAGTCCCTTCCATACCGAGTTCCCGCCGGCTGAGAGCATGTGTGGATGACGCCGGCGGGACTCTGCGTTTTCACGACGGCCGCTCAGCCCATCCTGGGCCAAGAATCGGCAGGGTAACTGCGTAGAGCGGCCCCTGACCGGTGCTGCGCCAAACACGCCGGCGCCAATTGCTTTAATTCTCTGCTCTGCGGTGAATCGCGTGCCGGCATCAGGATGGCATGGCGCGCTTCGTGTCGGTCACTGGGATTCTCAGTCCCAGCCTCAGGCTGAGAGAATGCCGCCATCAAAATTTTAACATCAACTACTGTGCAATGAATTCCACAGGCTCACCACTCTTTGTGTGAGAAGAAATGTCTCCTTTTCTCTGTCCGAAATGGTTTACCTTCTGTCCGAAATGGTTGTTGGGTATTCAATCTGTGAACAGTGTGATAGTGATGGTTGATGGGTATTCAATCTGCAAACAGAGTGACAGTGATGGTTGATGGGTATTCAATCTGTAAACAGAGTGACAGTGATGGTTGATGGGTATACAGCCTGTGAACAGTGTGATCGTGATGTTTGATGGGTATTCAATCTGTGAACAGTGTGATCGTGATGGTTGATGGGTATTCATCATGTGAACAGTGTAATCGTGATGGTTGATGGGTATTCAGGCTTTACCAGTGTGACAGTGATGGTTGATGGGAATTCATTCGGTGAACAGTGTGACAGTGATGGTTGATGGGTATTCAGGCTGTGAACAGTGTGACAGTGATGGTCACATAGATACATAGAAGATAGGAGCAGGTTGAGGCATTAAGGCCCTTTGAGCCTGCTCCGCCATTCATCACGATCATGGCTGATCATCCACTTCAATAGACTAATCCTGCTTTCTCCCCATTGGCTTTGATCCCATTTTCCCCAAGTGCTATATACAGCCACCTCTTGAATATATTCAGAGAGGGATTCTCTAATCCCGCGGCTGAGTATAAACACCGTCGTGTTTTACGACTGTGTGAACGGACCGACCCGATGACTAATTCTGGCTACAAAAGGGGCCAGCACAGCACTGTGCCAGTGTGATCGTGATGGTTGATGCGTATTCAGGCTGAACCAGTGAGACAGTAATGGTTGATGGGTATTCAGGCTATGAACAGTGTGATAGCGATGGATGATGAGCGCATGCGCAGTGGCTTACTTCAACGCGACGGCCCCGACGCGAGATGGCGCAGTACTACAGGTGCCGGCACAGAGGAAATGAGGCCCCCAGCCAGAGAGGCTGGCCCGCCGATCGGTGGGCCCCGATCACGGGCCAGGCCACATTGGAGGCCCCCACGGGATCAGACACCCCCTCACACCCCACAGGCAGCCCCCAGACCCTTCCACACCGAGTTCCCGCTGGCTGGGTGCAGGTGTGGACGGCGCCGGCAGGACCCGGTGTTTTCACGACGGCCGCTCAGCCACCCTGGGCAGAGAATCGGCCGGCCAACTGCGTAGAGTGGCCGCTAGATGGCGCCGCGCCAAACACGCCGGTGCCAATTGCTTTAATTCTCTGTTCTGCGGCGAATCGCGTGCCGGCGTCGGGACGGCATGGCGCGCTTCGTGTCGGACACTGGGATTCTCAGTCCCAGCCCCAGGCTGAGAGAATCCCGCCATTCAGGCTCTGGCAGTGTGACAGTTATGGTTGATGGGTATTCAGGCTGTGGCAGTATGATAGTGATTGTTAATTGGTATTTCGGCTGTACCAGTGTGATTGTGATGGTTGATGGGTATTCAGGCTGTGAAGACTGTGATAATGATGGTTGATGGGTATTCAGGCTGTGGCAGTGTGACTGTGATCGTTGATGGGTATTCAGGCTGTGAACAGTGTGATAGTGATGGTAGATGGGTATTCAATCTGTGAACAGTGTGAACGTGATGGTTGATGGGTATTCAGGCTGAGAACAGAGTGACAGTGATGGTTGATGGGCATTCAGGCTGTGGCAGTATGCTAGTGATGGTTGATGGGTATTCAGGCTGTAGCAGTGTGATTGTGATGTTTGATGGGTATTCAGGCTGGGAACAGTGTGATAGTGATGGTTGATGGGTATTCAGGCAGTAGCAGTGTGTTAGTGATAGTTGATGGGTATTCAGGCTGTAGCAGTGTGGCAGGGATGGTTGATGGGTATTCAGGCTGTGAACAGTGTGATAATGATGTATGATGGGTATTCAATTTGTGAACAGCGTGATAGTGATGGTTGATGGCTATTCAATCTGGAACGTGATGGATGATGGGTATTCAGGCTGGGAACAGTGTGATAGTGATGGTTGATGAGTATTCAGGCTGTCGCAGTGTGATAGTGATGGTTGATGGGTATTCAGGCTGTAGCAGTGTTGTTGTGATGGTTGATGGGTATTCAGGCTGGGAACAGTGTGATAGTGATGGTTGATGGGAATTCAGGCTGTAGCAGTGTGTTAGTGTTGGTTGATGGGTATTCAGGCTGTGAACTGTGTGATAGAGATGGTTGACGGGTATTCAATCTGTGAACAGTGTGATCGTGATGGCTGATGGGTATTCAGGCAGTGGACAGTGTGATTGTGATGGTTGATGGGTATTCAGGCTGTGGCAGTGTAATAGAGATTGTTAATGGGTATTCAGGCTGTGCCAGTGTGATTATGATGGTTGATGCATATTCAGGCTGAACCAGTGAGACAGTAATGGTTGATGGGTATTCAGGCTATGAACAGTGTGATAGCGATGGATGATGGGTATTCAGGCTGTAGCAGTGTGATAGTGATGGTTGATGGGTATTCAGGCTGTAGCAGTGTGAGAGTGATGGTTGATGGGTATTCAGGCTGTGAACAGTGTGACAGTGAGGGCTGATGGGCATTCAGGCTATAGCAGTGTGACAGTGATGGTTGATGGGTATTCAGGCTGTGAATAGTGTGATATTGATGGTTGATATGTATTCAGGCTGTGAGCAGTGTGGTAGTGATGATTGTTAGGTATTCAGGTTGTGGCAGTGTGACGGTGATCATTGATGGGTATTCAGGCTGTGAACAATGTGGCAGAGGTGGTTGATGGGTATTCACTTTGAACAGTGTGGTGGTGATGTATGATGGGTATTCAGGCTGATCCAGTGTCATAGTCATGGTTGATCAGTGTGATAGTGATGTATAATGGGTATTCAATTTGTGATTGGGTATTCAATGGGCAGTGTGACAGTGATGTATAATGGGTATTCAATTTGTGAACAGTATGATAGTGATGGTTGATGGGTATTCAGGCTGTGAAGACTGTGATAATGATGGTTGATGGGTATTCAGGCTGTGGCAGTGTGACTGTGATCGTTGATGGGTATTCAGGCTTTGAACAGTGTGATAGTGATGGTAGATGGTAGTGGGCAGCACGGTAGCACAAGTGGATAGCACTGTGGCTTCACAGCGCCAGGGTCCCAGGTTCGATTCCCCGCTGGGTCACTGTCTGTGCGGAGTCTGCACGTTCTCCCCGTGTCTGCGTGGGTTTCCTCCGGGTGCTCCGGTTTCCTCCCACAGTCCAAAGACGTGCAGGTTAGGTGGATTGGCCATGCTAAAAATTGCCCGTAGTGTCCATAAGGGTTGGGAGGGGTTATTGGGTTGCGGGGATAGGGTGGAAGTGAGGGATTAATGTGGGTCGGTGCAGACTCGATGGGCCGAATGGCCTCCTTCTGCACTGTATGTTCTATGTAATCTATGTAATCTGTGAACGTGATGGTTGATGTGTATTCAGGCTGGGAACAGTGTGATAGTGATGTTTGATGGGTATTCAGGCTGTCGCAGTGTGATAGTGATGGTTGATGGGTATTCAGGCTGTAGCAGTGTGATTGTGATGGTTGATGGGTATTCAGGCTGGGAACAGCGTGACAGTGATGGTTGATGGGTATTCAGGCTCAACCAGAGTGACAGTGATGGCTGATGCGTATTCAGCCTGTGGCAGTGTGACAGTGATGTTTGATGGGTATTCAGACCGTGAACAGTATGATAGTGATAGTTGATGGGTATTCAGGCGGAACCAGTGTGACAGTGATGGTTGATGGGTATTCAGGCTATGAACAGTGTGATAGTGATGGTTGATGGGTATTCAGGCTGTGCACTGTGTGACAGCTATGGTTGATGGGAATTTATTCTGAATTCAAATCAAGCTGGGAACAGTGTGACAGTGATGGTTGATGGGTATTCAGGCACTGGCAGTGTGTTAGTGATCGTTTATGGGTATTCAGGCTGTAGCAGTGCGGCAGAGATGGTTGATGAGTATTCAGGCTGTGAACAGTGTGATAGTGATGTATGATGGGTATTCAATTTGTGAACAGTGTGATCCGTGATGGTTGATGGGTATTCAATCTGTGAACGTGATGGTTGATGGGTATTCAGGCTGTAACAGTGTGCTAGTGATGGTTGATGAGTATTCAGGCTGTAGCAGTGAGATTGTGATGGTTGATGGGTATTCAGGCTGTGAATTGTGTGATAGAAATGGTTGATGGGTATTCAATCGGTGAACAGTGTGATCGTGATGGTTGATGGGTATTCAGGCAGTGGACAGTGTGATGGTAATGGTTGATGGGTATTCAGGCTGTGAACATTGTGATAGTCATGGTTGATGGGTATTCAGACTGTCGCAGTGTGACAGTGATTGTTGATGGGTATTCAGGCTGTAGCAGTGTGACAAAGATTGTTAATGGGTATTCAGGCTGTACCAGTGTGATTGTGATGGTTGATGCATATTCAGGCTGTGAACAGTGTGATAGTGATGGTTGATGGGTATTCAATTTGTGAACAGTGTGATAGTGATGGTTGATGGGTATTCAGGCTGTCGCAGTGTGATAGTGATGGTTGATGCATATTCAGGCTGTGAACAGTGTAATAGTGATGGTTGATGGGTATTCAATTTGTGAACACTGTGATAGTGATGGTTGATGGGTATTCAGGCTGTACCAGTGTGATTGTGATGGTTGATGCATATTCAGGCTGTGAACAGTGTGATAGTGATGGTTGATGGGTATTCAATTTGTGAACACTGTGATAGTGATGGTTGATGGGTATTCAGGCTGGGAACAGTGTGATAGTGATGGTTGATGGGAATTCAGGCTGTAGCAGTGTGTTAGTGTTGGTTGATGGGTATTCAGGCTGTGAACTGTGTGATAGAGATGGTTGACGGGTATTCAATCTGTGAACAGTGTGATCGTGATGGCTGATGGGTATTCAGGCAGTGGACAGTGTGATTGTGATGGTTGATGGGTATTCAGGCTGTGGCAGTGTAATAGAGATTGTTAATGGGTATTCAGGCTGTGCCAGTGTGATCGTGATGGTTGATGCGTATTCAGGCTGAACCAGTGAGACAGTAATGGTTGATGGGTATTCAGGCTATGAACAGTGTGATAGCGATGGATGATGGGTATTCAGGCTGTAGCAGTGTGATAGTGATGGTTGATGGGTATTCAGGCTGTAGCAGTGTGAGAGTGATGGTTGATGGGTATTCAGGCTGTGAACAGTGTGACAGTGAGGGCTGATGGGCATTCAGGCTGTAGCAGTGTGACAGTGATGGTTGATGGGTATTCAGGCTGTGAATAGTGTGATATTGATGGTTGATATGTATTCAGGCTGTGAGCAGTGTGGTAGTGATGATTGTTAGGTATTTAGTTTGTGGCAGTGTGACGGTGATCATTGATGGGTATTCAGGCTGTGAACAATGTGGCAGAGGTGGTTGATGGGTATTCACTTTGAACAGTGTGATGGTGATGTATGATGGGTATTCAGGCTGATCCAGTGTCATAGTCATGGGTGATCAGTGTGATAGTGATGTATAATGGGTATTCAATTTGTGAATGGGTATTCAATGGGCAGTGTGACAGTGATGTATAATGGGTATTCAATTTGTGAACAGTATGATAGTGATGGTTGATTGGTATTCAATCTGTGAACGTGATGGTTGATGTGTATTCAGGCTGTCGCAGTGTGATAGTGATGGTTGATGGGTATTCAGGCTGTAGCAGTGTGATTGTGATGGTTGATGGGTATTCAGGCTGGGAACAGCGTGATAGTGCTGGTTGATGGGAATTCAGGCACTAGCAGTGTGTTAGTGTTGGTTGATGGGTATTCAGGCTGTGAACTGTGTGATCGTGATGGTTGATGGGCATTCAGGCAGTGGACAGTGTGATAGTGATGGTTGATGGGTATTCAGGCTGAGAACAGTGTGACAGTAATAGTTGATGGATATTCAGGCCTTAGCAGTGTGATAGTGATGGTTGATGGGTATTCAGGCTGTGAACATTGTGATAGTCATGGTTGATGGGTATTCAGGCTGTAGCAGTGTGACAGTGATTGTTGATGTGTATTCAGGCTGTAGAAGTGTGACAAAGATTGTTGATGAGTATTCAGGCTGTCAGCAGTGTGATTGTGATGGTTGATGGGTATTCAGGCTGTGGCAGTGTGATAGTGATGGTTGATCGGTTTTCAGGCTGTGGCAGTGTAATAGAGATTGTTAATGGGTATTCAGGCTATACCAGTATGATTGTGATGGTTGATGCGTATCCAGGCTGGGAACAGAGTGATAGTGATGGTTAATCGGTATTCAGGCAGTGAACAGTGTGATCATGATAGTTGATGGGTATACAGGCTGTGGCAGTGTGACAGTGATGGTTGATGGGTATTCAGGCTCAACCAGTGTGACAGTGATGGCTGATGCGTATTCAGCCTGTGGCAGTGTGACAGTGATGTTTGATGGGTATTCAGACTGTGAACAGTATGATAGTGATAGTTGATGGGTATTCAGGCTGAACCAGTGTGACAGTGATGGTTGATGGGTATTCAGGCTATGAACAGTGTGATAGTGATGGTTGATGGGTATTCAGGCTGTGCACTGTGTGACAGCTATGGTTGATGGGAATTTATTCTGTGAACAGTCTGATAGTGATGGTTTATTGGTACTTAGGCTGTTCCAGTGTGACAGTGATGGTTGGTTTGAATTCAATCTGTGAACCGTGTGACAGTGATGGTTGTTGGGTATTCGGGCTGTGAACAGTGTGACAGTGATGGCTGATGGGCATTCAGGCTTTCGCAGTGTGATTGCCATGGTGATGGGTATTCAGGCTGTAGCAGTGTGACAGTCATGGTGGATGGGTATTCAGGCTGTGAATAGTGTGATCATTGATGTGTATTCAGGATGTGAGCAGTGTGGTAGTGATGGTTGTTAGGTATTCAGGCTGTGGCAGTGTGACAGTGATCATTGATGGGTATTCAGGCTGTGAACAGTGTGACAGATGTGGTTGATGGGTATTCACTTTGAAGAGTGTGATGGTGATGTATGATGGGTATTCAGGCTGATCCAGTCTCATAGTCATGGTTGATGGGTATTCACGCTGTGAACAGTGTGACAGTGATGGTTGATGGGTATTCAGGCTGTGGCAGTATGATAGTGATTGTTAATGGGTATTCCGGCTGTACCAGTGTGATTCTAATGGTTGATGGGTATTCAGGCTGTGAGCACTGTGATAATGATGGTTGATGGGTATTCAGGCTGTGGCAGTGTGACAGTGATGGTTGATGGGTATTCAGGCTGTAGCAGTGTGATTGTGATGGTTGATGGGTATTCAGGCTTAGAACAGTGTGACAGTGATGGTTGATGGGGATTCAGGCAGTAACAGTGTGTTAGTGATTGTTTATGGGTATTCAGGGTGTAGCAGTGTGGCAGAGATGGTTGATAGGTATTCAGGCCTTGAACAGTGTGATAGTCTGTATGATGGGTATTCAATTTGTGAACAGTGTGATCCGTGATGGTTGATGGGTATTCAATCTGTGAACGTGATGGTTGATGGGTATTCAGGCTGTAACAGTGTGCTAGTGATGGTTGATGGGTATTCAGGCTGTAGCTGTGTTATTTTGATGGTTGATGGGTATTCAGGCTGGGAACAGTGTGATAGTGATGGTTGATGGGAATTCAGGCTGTTGCAGTGTGTTACTGTTGGTTGATGGGTATTCAGCCTGTGAATTGTGTGATAGAGATTGTTGATGGGTATTCAATCTGTGAACAGTGTACTCGTGATGGTTGATGGGTATTCAGGCAGTGGACAGTGTGATAGTAATGGTTGATGGGTGTTCAGGCTGTGAACAGTGTGATAGTGATAGTTGATGGGAATTCAATCGGTGAAGAGTGTGAATGTGATGGTTGATGGGTATTCAGGCTGTGATAGTGTGACAGTGATGTTTGATGGGTATTCAGGCTCAACCAGTGTGACAGTGATGTCTGATGGGTATTCAGGCTGTGGCAGTTTGACAGTGATGGTTGATGTGTATTCAGTCTGTGAACAGTATGATAGTGATAGTTGATGGGTATTCAGGCTGAACCAGTGTGACAGTGATGGATGGTGGGTATTCAGGCTATGAACAGTGTAATAGTGATGGTTGATGGGAATTCAGGCTGTGCAGTGTGAGACAGCTATGGTTGATGGGAATGCATTCTGTGAACACTCTGATAGTGATGGTTTATTGGTACTTAGGTGGTACCAGTGTGACAGTGATGGTTGATTGGTATTCAATCTGTGAACCGTGTGACAGTGATGGTTGTTGTGTATTCGGGCTGTGAACAGTGTGACAGTGATGGCTGATGGGCATTCAGGCTGTCGCAGTGTGATTGCCATGGTTGATGTGTATTCAGGCTGTAGCAGTGTGACAGTGATGGTTGATGGGTGTTCAGGCTGTGAATAGTGTGATATTGATGGGTGATGTGTATTCAGGATGTGAGCAGTGTGGTAGTGACGGTTGTTAGGTATTCAGGCTGTGGCAGTGTGACAGTGATCATTGATAGGTATTCAGGCTGTGAACAGTGTGACAGAGGTGGTTGCTGGGTATTCAGGCAGTAGCAGTGTGTTAGTGATCGTTTATGTGTATTCAGGCTGTCGCAGTGAGGCAGAGATGGTTGATGGGTATTCAGGCTGTGAACAGTGTGATAGTGATGTATAATGGGTATTCAATTTGTGAACAGTATCATAGTGATGGTTGATGGGTATTCAATCTGTGAACGTGATGGTTGATGTGTATTCAGGCTGGGAACAGTGTGATAGTGATGTTTGATGGGTATTCAGGCTGTCGCAGTGTGATAGTGATGGTTGATGGGTATTCAGGCTGTAGCAGTGTGATTGTGATGGTTGATGGGTATTCAGGCTGGGAACAGCGTGATAGTGATGGTTGATGGGAATTCAGGCACTAGCAGTGTGTTAGTGTTGGTGGATGGGTATTCAGGCTGTGAACTGTGTGCTAGAGATGGTTGATGGGTATTCAATCTGTGAACAGTGTGATCGTGATGGTTGATGGGTATTCAGGCAGTGGACAGTGTGATAGTAATGGTTGATGGGTATTCAGGCTGTGAACATTGTGATAGTCATGGTTGATGGGTATTCAGGCTGTAGCAGTGTGACAGTGATTGTTGATGTGTATTCAGGCTGTAGAAGTGTGACAAAGATTGTTGATGAGTATTCAGGCTGTCAGCAGTGTGATTGTGATGGTTGATGGATATTGAGGCTGTGGCAGTGTGACAGTGATGGTTGATCGGTTTTCAGGCTGTGGCAGTATAATAGAGATTGTTAATGGGTATTCAGGCTGTACCAGTATGATTGTGATGGTTGATGCGTATCCAGGCTGGGAACAGTGTGATAGTGATGGTTAATGGGTATTCAGGCAGTGAACAGTGTGATAATGATAGTTGATGGGTATACAGGCTGTGGCAGTGTGACAGTGATGGTTGATGGGTATTCAGGCTGTGAACAGTGTGACAGTGATGGTTGATGGGTATTCAGGCTCAACCAGTGTGACAGTGATGGCTGATGCGTATTCAGCCTGTGGCAGTGTGACAGTGATGTTTGATGGGTATTCAGACTGTGAACAGTATGATAGTGATAGTTGATGGGTATTCAGGCTGAACCAGTGTGACAGTGATGTTTGATGGGTATTCAGACTGTGAACAGTATGATAGTGATAGTTGATGGGTATTCAGGCTGAACCAGTGTGACAGTGGTGGTTGATGGGTATTCAGGCTATGAACAGTGTAATAGTGATGGTTGATGGGTATTCAGGCTGTGCACTGTGTGACAGCTATGGTTGATGGGAATTCATTTTGGGAACACTCTGATAGTGATGGTTTATTGGTACTTAGGTGGTACCAGTGTGACAGTGATGGTTGATTGGTATTCAATCTGTGAGCCGTGTGACAGTGATGGTTGTTGGGTATTCGGGCTGTGAACAGTGTGACAGTGATGGCTGATGTGTATTCAGGCTGTTGCAGTGTGACAGTGATGGTTGATGGGTATTCATGCTGTGAATAGTGTGATATTGATGGTTGATGTGTATTCGGGATGTGAGCAGTGTGGTAGTGACGGTTGTTAGGTATTCAGGCTGTGGCAGTGTGACAGTGATCATTGCAAGTGTTGGGCACACTGGATAAGTGGGGCTTGTTCAAGGATCAGCTACTGCGTGTTCTTGATAAGTATGTACCGGTCAGGCAGGGTGGAAGGCGTCGAGCGAGGGAACCGTGGTTTACCAAGGAAGTGGAATCTCTTGTTAAGAGGAAGAAGGAGGCCTATGTGAAGATGAGGTGTGAAGTTTCGGTTGGGGCGATGGAGAGTTACAAGGTAGCGAGGAAGGATCTAAAGAGAGAGCTAAGACGAGCAAGGAGGGGACATGAGAAGTATTTGGCAGGAAGGATCAAGGAAAACCCAAAAGCTTTCTATAGGTATGTCAGGAATAAGCGAATGACTAGGGAAAGAGTAGGACCAGTCAAGGACAGGGATGGGAAATTGTGTGTGGAGTCTGAAGAGATAGGCGAGATACTAAATGAATATTTTTCGTCAGTATTCACTCAGGAAAAAGATAATGTTGTGGAGGAGAATGCTGAGCCGCAGGCTAATAGAATAGATGACATTGAGGTGCGTAGGGAAGAGGTGTTGGCAATTCTGGACAGGCTGAAAATAGATAAGTCCCCGGGACCTGATGGGATTTATCCTAGGATTCTCTGGGAGGCTAGGGAAGAGATTTCTGGACCTTTGGCTTTGATTTTTATGTCATCATTGGCTACAGGAATAGTGCCAGAGGACTGGAGGACAGCAAATGTGGTCCCTTTGTTCAAAAAGGGGAGCAGAGACAACCCCGGCAACTATAGACCGGTGAGCCTCACGTCTGTAGTGGGTAAAGTCTTGGAGGGGTTATAAGAGACAAGATTTATAATCATCTAGATAGGAATAATATGATCAGGGATAGTAAGCATGGCTTTGTGAAGGGTAGGTCATGCCTCACAAACCTTATTGAGTTCTTTGAGAAGGTGACTGAACAGGTAGATGAGGGTAGAGCAGTTGATGTGGTGTATATGGATTTCAGCAAAGCGTTTGATAAGGTTCCCCACGGTAGGCTATTGCAGAAAATACGGAGGCTGGGGATTGAGGGTGATTTAGAGATGTGGATCAGAAATTGGCTAGCTGAAAGAAGACAGAGGGTGGTGGTTGATGGGAAATGTTCAGAATGGAGTACAGTCACAAGTGGAGTACCACAAGGATCTGTTCTGGGGCCGTTGCTGTTTCTCATTTTTATCAATGACCTAGAGGAAGGCGCAGAAGGGTGGGTGAGTAAATTTGCAGACGATACTAAAGTCGGTGGTGTTGTCGATAGTGTGGAAGGATGTAGCAGGTTACAGAGGGATAGAGATAAGCTGCAGAGCTGGGCTGAGAGGTGGCAAATGGAGTTTAATGTAGAGAAGTGTGAGGTGATTCACTTTGGAAGGAATAACAGGAATGCGGAATATTTGGCTAATGGTAAAGTTCTTGAAAGTGTGGATGAGCAGAGGGATCTAGGTGTCCATGTACATAGATCCCTGAAAGTTGCCACCCAGGTTGATAGGGTTGTGAAGAAGGCCTATGGCGTGTTGGCCTTTATTGGTAGAGGGATTGAGTTCCGGAGTCGGGAGGTCATGTTGCAGCTGTACAGAACTCTGGTACGGCCGCATTTGGAGTATTGCGTACAGTTCTGGTCACCGCATTATAGGAAGGACGTGGAGGCTTTGGAGCGGGTGCAGAGGAGATTTACCAGGATGTTGCCTGGTATGGAGGGAAAATCTTATGAGGAAAGGCTGATGGACTTGAGGTTGTTTTCGTTGGAGAGAAGAAGGTTAAGAGGAGACTTAATAGAGGCATACAAAATGATCAGGGGGTTAGATAGGGTGGACAGTGAGAGCCTTCTCCCGCGGATGGAAATGGCTGGCACGAGGGGACATAGCTTTAAACTGAGGGGTAATAGATATAGGACAGAGGTCAGAGGTAGGTTCTTTATGCAAAGAGTAGTGAGGCCGTGGAATGCCCTACCTGCTACAGTAGTGAACTCGCCAACATTGAGGGCATTTAAAATTTTATTGGATAAACATATGGATGATAATGGCATAGTGTAGGTTAGATGGCTTTTGTTTCGGTGCAACATCGTGGGCCGAAGGGCCTGTACTGCGCTGTATTGTTCTATGTTCTATGTTTATTGGTATTCAGGCTGTGAACGTTGTGATAGTCATGGTTGACGTGTATTCAGGCTGTACCAGTGTGATAGTGATGGTTGATGGGTATTCAGGCTGTAGCAGTGTGACAAAGATTGTTGTAGGGTATTCAGGCTGTGAACAGTGTGACAGTGATGGTTGATGGGTATTCAGGCTGTAGCAGTGTGACAGTGATCATTGATGGGTATTCAGGCTGTGAACAGTGTGACAGTGATGGTTGATGGGTATTCAGGCTTTGCAGCAATGTGATTGTGATGGCTGATGGGTATTCAGGCTGTAGCAGTGTGACCAAGATTGCTGGAGGGTATTCAGACTGTGAACAGTGTGATAGTGATGGTTGATGAGTATTCAGGCTGTGGCACTGTGACAGTGATGGTTGATGGGTATTCAGGCTGTGGCAGTGTGATAGTGATTGTTAATGGGTATTCAGGCTGTACCAGTGTGATTGTGATGGTTGATGGGTATTCAGGCTGTGAACAGTGTGATAGTGATGGTTATTGGGTATTCAGGCTGTAGCGGTGTGGCAGTGATCATTGATGGGTATTCAGGCTGTGAACAGTGTGACAGTGATGGTTGATGGTTATTCAGGCTTTGCAGCAGTGTGATTGTGATGGTTGATGGGTATTCAGGCAGTAGCAGTGTGACAAAGATTGTTGATGGGTATTCAGGCTGTGAACAGTGTGATAGTGATTGTTGATGGGTATTCAGGCTGTGGCAGGGCGACAGTGATGGTTGATGGGCATTCAGGCTGAGGAAGTGTGATAGTGATGGTTGATGGGAATTCATTCTGTGAACAGTCTGATAGTGATGGTTTATTGGTATTTAGGCTGTAGCAGTGTGATTGTGATGGTTGATGGGTATTCTGGCTTTACCGTGTGACCGTGATGGTTGATGGGTATTCCATCTGTGAACCATGTGACAGTGATGGTTGATGAGTATTCGGGCTGTGAATAATGTGACTGCGATGGTTGATGGGAATTCATTCTGTGAACAGTCTGAAAGTGATGGTGTATTGGTATTTAGGCTGTACCAGTGTGACAGTGATGGTTGATTGGTATTTAATCTGTGAACCGTGTGACAGTGATGGTTGATGGGTACTCAGGCTGTCAACAGTGTGATAGTGATGGTTGATGGGTATTCTGGCTTTGCAGCAGTTTGATTGTGAAGGTTGATGGGTATTCAAGCTGTAGCAATGTGATTGTGATGTTTGATGGGTATTCAGGCTATCGAAGTGTGATTGTGATAGTTGATGGGTATTCAGGCTGGAGCAGTGTGATTGTGACGGTTGATGGGTATTCAGACTGTAGCAATGTGACAGAGGTGGTTGATGGGTGTTCAGGCTGTGGCATTGTGATAGTGATGTTTGATGGTTATTCAGGCTGTGAACAGTGTGACAGCGTTGGTTGATCGGAATTCATTCTGTGAACAGAGTGATAGTGAAGGTTTATTGGTATTCAGGCTGTGAACACTGTGATCGTCATGGTTGATATGTATTCAGGCTGTCCCAGTGTGATAGTGATGGTTGATGGGTATTCAGGCTGTAGCAGTGTGACAAAGATTGTTGTAGGGTATTCAGGCTGGGACCAGTGTGATAGTGATGGTTGATGGGTATTCAGGCTGTAGCAGTGTGACAGGGATGGTTGATGGGTATTCAGGCTTTGCAGCAGTGTGATTGTGATGGTTGATGGGTATTCAGGCTGTAGCAGCGTGACAAAGATTGTTGTAGTGTATTCAGTCTGTGAACAGTGTGATAGTGATGGTTGATGGGTATTCAGGTGTGAACAGTGTGACAGTGATGGTTAATTGGTATTCAGGCAGTGAACTGTGTGATAGTGATGGTTGATGGGTATTCAGGCTGTAGCCGTGTGATTGTGATGGTTGATGGGTATTCTGGCTTTACCAGTGTGACCGTGATGGTTGATGGGTATTTCATCCGTGAACCGTGTGACACTGATGGTTGATGGGTATTCAGGCTGAACCAGTGTGACAGTGATGGTTGATGGGTATTCAGGCTGTGGCAGTGTGACAGTGATGGTTGATGGGTATTCAGGCTAAACCAGCGTGACAGTGATGGTTGATGTGTATTCAGGCTGTGGCAGTGTGACAGTGATGGTTGATGGGAATTCATTCTGTGAACAGTGTGATTGTGATGGTTGATGGGTATTCTGGCATTACCAGTGTGACAGTGATGGTTGATGGGTATTCTTGCTTTACCAGTTTGACAGTGATGGTTGATGAGTATTCGGGCTGTGAACAGTCTGATAGTAATGGTTCATTGGCATTTAGGCTGTACTAGTGTGACAGTGATGGTTGATTGGGATTCAATGTGTGAACCGTGTGACCGTCATTGTTGATGGGTATTCGGGCTGTGAACAGTGTGACAGTGATGGCTGATGTGAATTCATTCTGTGAACAGTTTGATAGTGATGGTTTATTGGTATTCAGGCTGTGAATAGTGTGACAGTGATGGTGGATGGGTATTCAGGCTGTGAACAGTGTAATAGTGATGGCTGATGGGTATTCAGCCTGTAGCAGTGTGGTAGTAACGGTTGATGGTTATTCAGGCGGTGGACGGTGTGATAGCGATGGTAGTTGGATATTCAGGCTGTTGCAGTGTGACAGTGATGGTTGATGGGCATTCAGGCTGTGAACAGTGCGATAGTGATGGTTGATGGGTATTCAGGCTGTGAACAGTGTGATAGTGATCGTTGATGCGTATTCAAGCTGTAGCAGTGTGACAGTGATCATTGATGGGTATTCAGGCTGTGAACAGTGTTACAGTAATGGTTGGTGGGTATTCGGGCATTACAGCAGTGAGGTTGTGAACGTTGATGGGTATTCGAGCTGTAGCAGTGTGATTGTGATGGTTGATGGGTATTCAGGCTATCGTTGTGTGATTGTGATAGTTGATGGGTATTCAGGCTGGAGCAGTGTGATTGTGACGGTTGATGGGTATTCAGGCTGTAGCAAATTGACAGAGGTGATTGATGGAGGTTCAGGCTATTAACAGTGTGATAGTAATATATGATGGGTATTCAGGCTGAACCAGTGTGATTGTGATGGTTGATGGGTATTCAGGCTGTAGCAGTGTGACAGCGTTGGTTGATCGGATTTCCTTCTGTGAACAGAGTGATAGTGATCGTTTATTGGTATTCAGGCTGTGAACATTGTGATAGTCATGGTTGATGTGTATTCAGGTTGTACCAGTGTGATAGTGATGGTTGATGGGTATTCAGGCTATAGCAGTGTGACAAAGATTGTTGTAGGGTATTCAGGCTGTGAACAGTGTGACAGTGATGGTTGATGGGTATTCAGGCTGTAGCAGTGTGACAGTCATCATTGATGGGTATTCAGGCTGTGAACAGTGTGACAGTGATGGTTGATGGGTATTCAGGCTTTGCAGCAATGTGATTGTGATGGTTGATGGGTATTCAGTCTGTAGCAGTGTGACCAAGATTGCTGGAGGGTATTCAGCCTGTGAACAGTGTGATAGTGATGGTTGATGGGTATTCAGGCTGTACCAGTGTGATTGTGATGGTTGATGGGTATTCAGCCTGTGAACAGTGTGACAGTGATGTTTGATGGGTATTCAGGCTTTGCAGCAGTGTGATTGTGATGGTTGATGGGTATTCAGGCAGTAGCAGTGTGACAAAGATTGTTGATGGGTATTCAGGCTGTGAACAGTGTGATAGTGATTGTTGATGGGTATTCAGGCTGTGGCAGGGCGACAGTGATGGTTGATGGGTATTCAGACTGAGGAAGTGTGATAGTGATTTTTAATGGGTATTCAGGCTGTACCAGTGTGATTGTGATGGTTGATGGCTATTCAGGTGTGAACAGTGTGACAGTGATGGTTAATGGGTATTCAGGCAGTGAACAGTGTGATTGTGATGGTTGATGGGAATTCATTCTGTGAACAGTCTGATAGTGATGGTTTATTGGTATTTGGGCTGTAGCAGTGTGATTGTGATGGTTGATGGGTATTCTGGCTTTACCGTGTGACCATGATGGTTGATGGGTATTCCATCTGTGAACCATGTGACAGTGATGGTTGATGAGTATTCGGGCTGTGAACAGTGTGACTGCGATGGTTGATGGGAATTCATTCTGTGAACAGTCTGATAGTGATGGCTTATTGGTATTTAGGCTGTACCAGTGTGACAGTGCTGGTTGATTGGTATTTAATCAGCTCACTATAGAGTTGCCGGCGTTGTCTCTGCTCCCCTTCTTGAACAAAGGGACCACATTTGCTGTCCTCCAGTCCTCTGGCACTATTCCTGTAGCCAATGATGACATAAAAATCAAAGCCAAAGATCCAGCAATCTCTTCCCTGGCCTCCCAGAGAATCCTAGGATAAATCCCATCAGGTCCCGGGGACTTATCTATTTTCAGCCTGTCCAGAATTGCCAACATCTCTTCCCTACGTACCTCAATGTCATCTATTCTATTAGCCTGCGTCTCAGCATTCTCCTCCACAACATTATCTTTTTCCTGAGTGAATACTGACGAAAAATATTCATTTAGTATCTCGCCTATCTCTTCAGATTCCACACACAATTTCCCATCCCTGTCCTTGACTGGTCCTACTCTTTCCCTAGTCATTTGCTTATTCCTGACATACCTATAGAAAGCTTTTGGGTTTTCCTTGATCCTTCCTGCCAAATACTTCTCATGTCCCCTCCTTGCTCGTCTTAGCTCTCTCTTTCGATCCTTCCTCTTTACCTTGTAACTCTCCATCGCCCCAACCGAAACTTCACACCTCATCTTCACATAGGCCTCCTTCTTCCTCTTAACAAGAGATTCCTTGGTAAACCACGGTTCCCTCGCTCGACGCCTTCCTCCCTGCCTGACCGGTACATACTTATCAAGAACACGCAGTAGCTGATCCTTGAACAAGCCCCACTTGTCCAGTGTGCCCAACACTTGCAGCCTACTTCTCCACCTTATCCCCCCAAGTCACGTCTAATGGCATCATAATTGCCCTTCCCCCAGCTATAACTCTTGCCCTGCGGTGTATACTTATCCCTTTTCATCATTAACGTAAACGTCACCGAATTGTGGTCACTGTCCCCAAAGTGCTCTCCTACCTCCAAATCCAACACCTGGCCTGGTTCATTACCCAAAACCAAATCCAACGTGGCCTCGCCTCTTGTTGGCCTGTCAACATATTGTTTCAGGAAACCCTCCTGCACACACTGTACAAAAAACGACCCATCTATTGTATTCAAACTATATCTTTTCCAGTCAATATTTGGAAAGTTAAAGTCTCCCATAATAGCTACCCTTTTACTTTCGCTCTTATCCAGAATCATCTTCGCCATCCTTTCCTCTACATCCCTAGAACTATTAGGAGGCCTATAAAAAACTCCCAACAGGGTGACCTCTCCTTTCCTGTTTCTAACTTCAGCCCATACTACCGCGGAAGAAGAGTCCCCATCTAGCATCCTCTCCGCCACCGTAATACTGCTCTTGACTAGCAGCGCCACACCTCCCCCTCTTTTGCCTCCTTCTCTGAGCTTACTAAAACACCTAAACCCCGGAACCTGCAACATCCATTCCTGTCCCTGCTCTATCCATGTCTCCGAAATGGCCACAACATAGAAGTCCCAGGTACCAACCCATGCTGCCAGTTCCCCTACCTTGTTTCGTATACTCCTGGCATTGAAGTAGACACACTTCAAACCACCTACCTGAACACTGGCCCCCTCCTGCAACGTCAAATCTGTGCTCCTGACCTCTCTACTCTCATTCTCCCTTACCCTAAAACTACAATCCAGGTTCCCATGCCCCTGCTGCATTAGTTTAAACCCCCCCAAAGAGCACTAACAAATCTCCCCCCCAGGATATTTGTGCCCCTCAGGTTCAGATGTAGACCATCCTGTCTGTAGAGGTCCCACCTTCCCCAGAAAGAGCCCCAGTTATCCAGAAATCTGAATCCCTCCCGCCTGCACCATCCCTGTAGCCACGTGTTTAAATGCTCTCTCTCCCTATTCCTCATCTCACTATCACGTGGCACGGGCAACAACCCAGAGATAACAACTCTGTTTGTTCTAGTTCTGAGCTTCCATCCTAGCTCCCTGAAAGCCTGCCTGACATCCTTGTCCCCTTTCCTACCTATGTCGTTAGTGCCAATGTGGACCATGACTTGGGGCTGCTCCCCCTCCCCCCTAAGGACCCGGAAAACACGATCCGAGACATCACGTACCCTTGCACCTGGGAGGCAACATACCAAACGTGAGTCTCTCTCGCTCCCACAAAATCTCCTATCTGTGCCCCTGACTATAGAGTCCCCAATTACTAATGCTCTGCTCCTCTCCCCCCTTCCCTTCTGAGCAACAGGGACAGACTCCGTGCCAGAGGCCCGTACCCCATGGCTTACGTCTGTAGTGGGTAAAGTCTTGGAGGGGATTATAAGAGACAAGATTTATAATCATCTAGATAAGAATAATATGATCAGGGATAGTCAGCATGGCTTTGTGAAGGGTAGGTCATGCCTCACAAACCTTATTGAGTTCTTTGAGAAGGTGACTAAACAGGTAGATGAGGGTAGAGCAGTTGATGTGGTGTATATGGATTTCAGCAAAGCGTTTGATAAGGTTCCCTACGGTAGGCTATTGCAGAAAATACGGAGGCTGGGGATTGAGGGTGATTTAGAGATGTGGATCAGAAATTGGCTAGCTGAAAGAAGACAGAGGGTGGTGGTTGATGGGAAATGTTCAGAATGGAGTACAGTCACAAGTGGAGTACCACAAGGATCTGTTCTGGGGCCGTTGCTGTTTGTCATTTTTATCAATGACCTAGAGGAAGGCGCAGAAGGGTGGGTGAGTAAATTTGCAGACGATACTAAAGTCGGTGGTGTTGTCGATAGTGTGGAAGGATGTAGCAGGTTACAGAGGGATATAGATAAGCTGCAGAGCTGGGCTGAAGAGCTGGGCTGAGAGGTGGCAAATGGAGTTTAATGTAGAGAAGTGTGAGGTGATTCACTTTGGAAGGAATAACAGGAATGCGGAATATTTGGCTAATGGTAAAGTTCTTGGAAGTGTGGATGAGCAGAGGGATCTAGGTGTCCATGTACATAGATCCCTGAAAGTTGCCACCCAGGTTGATAGGGTTGTGAAGAAGGCCTATGGAGTGTTGGCCTTTATTGGTAGAGGGATTGAGATCCGGAGTCGGGAGGTCATGTTGCAGCTGTACAGAACTCTGGTTCGGCCGCATTTGGAGTATTGCGTACAGTTCTGGTCACCGCATTATAGGAAGGACGTGGAGGCTTTGGAGCGGGTGCAGAGGAGATTTACCAGGATGTTGCCTGGTATGGAGGGAAAATCTTATGAGGAAAGGCTGATGGACTTGAGGTTGTTTTCGTTGGAGAGAAGAAGGTTAAGAGGAGACTTAATAGAGGCATACAAAATGATCAGGGGGTTAGATAGGGTGGACAGTGAGAGCCTTCTCCCGCGGATGGAAATGGCTGGCACGAGGGGACATAGCTTTAAACTGAGGGGTAACAGATATAGGACAGAGGTCAGAGGTAGGTTCTTTACGCAAAGAGTAGTGAGGCCGTGGAATGCCCTACCTGCTACAGTAGTGAACTCGCCAACATTGAGGGCATTTGAAAGTTTATTGGATAAACATATGGATGATAATGGCATAGTGTAGGTTAGATGGCTTTTGTTTCGGTGCAACATCGTGGGCCGAAGGGCCTGTACTGCGCTGTATTGTTCTATGTTCTATGTTCTATAACTCAGAAAATATTGCAACAGTAAATAACTCCTTAAAATGTTCCTTCAAACTTCCAAGAGACTTAACACCTTTAAACAGTATCACATCAGGTTAAAGGATATATATATTTTCTGTACAATGGCAGAGATATATTAGCTTGGGTGACTTCAGTTCCAGCACCTTGCTTTCTTCCTGCAAACTTTCTGGAAACACACAGACACACCCCAAGCTGCTTTCTCAAACCTGGCTTTCTCCCATCAAGCACTCACAGCAAACCAGAACTTCTCAAGCTGCTGTCTCAAACTGGCTTTCTACTTTTAAACTGCTCGCAGCAAAACCAGCCAGGCACTTTTAAACTGCTCTCAGCAAAACCAGCACTTTTTAAATTGCAAAACCAAACTACAAAATGGCTGAACTGAACTCCGCCCCACCCACTCTCTGACATCACTGTTTTCTTAAAGGTACATTGCTTAAACATCCATGTCTTAAAGGTACCCTCACATGACAATCATTTAACTAATAAGCCCTTTTGCTGTTATTCCTATCAAAATGGATAATCTCAATTTGTCAACATTATATTCCATCTGCCAGACCCTAGCCCATTCATTTAAACTATCCAATCACTCTGCAGATTTCCGGTATCCTCTGCACTTTTTGCTTTACCACTCATCTTCGTGTCGTCTGCAAACTTGGGCACATTGCCTTTGGTCCCCAACTCCAAATCATCTATGTAAATTGTGAACAATTGTGGGCCCAACACTGATCCCTGAGGGACACCACTAGCTACTGATTGCCAACCAGAGAAACACCCATTAATCCCCACTCTTTGCTTTCTATGAATTAACCAATCCTCTATCCAAGAGCTCCTAGCTCTTCGTGGTGAGGTTGAAGGGGTGTGAAGGGGAGGGGGGGGGGTGGTTGGTGGCAGGGTAAGATAACTATTATGTGGTTCTGTTAGGGAAGTGTAACGATGCTGTCAACAGTATTGTGAACACCGGCTTGAATGCAACAGGTCATTGTGCCCTTGTGCAAAGCTCTTCTGTACTTTGGCCAGTAGATTACTGTTTATTTTTGTAGTCTAACATTCAGCAAAACAGTTTTTGTCAATCTGAACATGGCTCCTTTTCACATCAGTGTGGTAGTTTCCTGTGTCCTTCAGCTTTTCTCTGTTGCACACTCTGCAGGTATGTTATTTCATTTAAAGACTTGGATTCAATGGATGACTGTCAATTTCCATTTTAACCCAGCCTCAATTATTTCCCTCATTCTGAATGAACACTGCTCTGTAGTGGTCAGTTAAATTGTTGCCAGTTTCCGAGGCCATCTCAGTCATACTGGGAGTGATTGAAGAAATTGAGAAGATTTAGAGAAGAGCCGATCATTAAAATTAGAAAGGCGTTGGATGGGATTGATGTGGAGAGAATGTTTTCACTTGTGCATCGCGTTATTAGGCTTAGAATAGCTATGGAAGGTGTAATCAAGCAAAACATGCTTAACTGGAGGAGGACTAAAGTTAATGTGTTAAAAAGGAAACTGGTGTATAGAACATAGAAAATACAGCACAGAACAGGCCCTTCGGCCCACGATGTTGTGCCGAACCTTTGACCTAGATTAATCATAGATTATCATTGAATTTACAGTGCAGAAGGAGGCCATTCGGCCCCTCGAGTCTGCACCAGCTCCTGGAAAGAGCACCCCACCCAAACTCAACACCTCCACCCAACACCAAGGGCAATTTGGACATTAAGGGCAATTTATCATTGGCCAATTCACCTAACCTGCACATCTTTGGACTGTGGGAGGAAACCGGAGCACCCGGAGGAAACCCACGCAGACAGAGGGAGGACGTGCAGACTCCGCACAGACAATGACCCAAGCCGGAATCGAACCTGGGACCATGGAGCTGTGAAGCAATTGTGCTATCCACAATGCTACCGTGCTGCCCTTAAGAACAAATAAATCTACACTATATCATTTTCCCGTAATCCATGTACCTATCCAATAGCTGCTTGAAGGTCCCTAATGTTTCCAACTCAACTACTTCCACAGGCAGTGCATTCCATGCCCCCACTACTCTCTGGGTAAAGAACCTACCTCTGATATCCCTCCTATATCTTCCACCTTTCAACTTAAATTTATGTCCCCTTGTAATGGTGTGTTCCACCCGGGGAAAAAGTCTCTGACTGTCTATCTATTCCCCTGATCATCTTATAAACCTCTATCAAGTCGCCCCTCATCCTTCTCCGCTCTAATGAGAAAAGGCCTAGCACCCTCAACCTTTCCTCGTAAGACCTACTCTCCATTCCAGGCAACATCCTGGTAAATCTTCTTTGCAACTTTTCCAGAGCTTCCACATCCTTCCTAAAATGAGGCGACCAGAACTGTACACAATACTCCAAATGTGGCCTTACCAAAGTTTTGTACAGCTGCATCATCACCTCACGGCTCTTAAATTCAATCCCTCTGTTAATGAACGCGAGCACACCATAGGCCTTCTTCACAGCTCTATCCACTTGAGTGGCAACTTTCAAAGATGTATGAACATAGACCCCAAGATCTCTCTGCTCCTCCACATTGCCAAGAACTCTACCGTTAACCCTGTATTCCGCATTCATATTTGTCCTTCCAAAATGGACAACCTCACACTTTTCAGGGTTAAACTCCATCTGCCACTTCTCAGCCCAGCTCTGCATCCTATCTATGTCTCTTTGCAGCCGACAACAGCCCTCCTTACTATCCACAACTCCACCAATCTTCGTATCGTCTGCAAATTTACTGATCCACCCTTCAAATCCCTCATCCAAGTCATTAATGAAAATCACAAACAGCAGAGGACCCAGAACTGATCCCTGCGGTACACCACTGGTAACTGGGATCCAGGCTGAATATTTGCCATCCACCACCACTCTTTGACTTCTATCGGTTAGCCAGTTCGTTATCCAACTGGCCAAATTTCCCACTATCCCATGCCTCCTTACTTTGTGCAGAAGCCTACCATGGGGAACTTTATCAAATGCCTTACTAAAATCCATGTACACTATATCCACTGCTTTACCTTCATCCACATGCTTGGTCACCTCCTCAAAGAATTCAATAAGATTTGTAAGGCAAGACCTACCCCTCACAAATCCGTGCTGACTATCCCTAATCAAGCAGTGTCTTTCCAGATGCTCAGAAATCCTATCCTTCAGTACCCTTTCCATTACTTTGCCTACCACCGAAGTAAGACTAACTGGCCTGTAATTCCCAGGGTTATCCCTAGTTCCTTTTTTGAACAGGGGCACGACATTCGCCACTCTCCAATCCCCTGGTACCACCCCTGTTGACAGTGAGGACGAAAAGATCATTGCCAACGGCTCTGCAATTTCATCTCTTGCTTCCCATAGAATCCTTGGATATATCCCGTCAGGCCCGGGGGACTTGTCTATCCTCAAGTTTTTCAAAATGCCCAACACATCTTCCTTCCTAACAAGTATTTCCTTGAGCTTACCAATCTGTTTCACACTGTCCTCTCCAACAATATCGCCCCTCTCATTTGTAAAGACAGAAGAAAAGTACTCATTCAAGACCTCTCCTATCTCCTCAGACTCAATACACAATCTCCCGCTACTGTCCTTGATCGGACCTACCCTCGCTCTAGTCATTCTCATATTTCTCACATATGTGTAAAAGGCCTTGGGGTTTTCCTTGATCCTACCCGCCAAAGATTGTTCATGCCCTCTCTTAGCTCTCCTAATCCCTTTCTTCAGTTCCCTCCTGGCTATCTTGTATCCCTCCAATGCCCTGTCTGAACCTTGTTTCTTCAGCCTTACATAAGTCACCTTTTTCCTCTTAACAAGACATTCAACCTCTCTTGTCAACCATGGTTCCCTCACTCGACCATCTCTTCCCTGCCTGACAGGGACATACATATCAAGGACACCTAGCACCTGTTCCTCGAACAAGTTCCACATTTCACTTGTGTCCTTCCCTGCCAGCCTATGTTCCCAACTTATGCACTTCAATTCTTGTCTGACAACATCGTATTTACCCTTCCCCCAATTGTAAACCTTGCCCTGTTGCATGTACCTATCCCTCTCCATTACTAAAGTGAAAGTCACAGAATTGTGGTCACTATCTCCAAAATGCTCCCCCACTAACAAATCTATCACTTGCCCTGGTTCATTACCCAGTACTAAAGCCAATATTGCCCCTCCTCTGGTCGGACAATCTACATACTGTGTTAGAAAAGCTTCCTGGACACACTGCACAAACACCACCCCATCCAAACTATTTGATCAAAAGAGTTTCCACTCAATATTTGGGAAGTTAAAGTCGCCCATGACGACTACCCTATGACTTCTGCACCTTTCCAAAACCTGTTTCCCAATCTGTTCCTCCACATCTCTGCTACTATTGGGGGGCCTATAGAAAACTCCTAACAAGGTGACTGCTCCTTTCCTATTTCTGACTTCAACCCATACTACCTCAATAGGGTGATACTCCTCGAACTGCCTTTCTGCAGCTGTTATACTATCTCTAATTAATAATGCCACCCCCCCCACCTCTTTTACCACCCTCCCTAATCTTATTGAAACATCTATAACCAGGGACCTCCAACAACCATTTCTGCCCCTCTTCTATCCAAGTTTCCGTGATGGCCTCCACATCGTAGTCCCAAGTACCGATCCATGCCTTAAGTTCACCCACCTTATTCCTGATGCTTCTTGCGTTGAAGTATACACACTTCAACCCATCTCCGTGCCTGCAAATACTCTCCTTTGTCAGTGTTCCCTTCCCCACTGCCTCATTACATGCTTTGGCGTCCTGAATATCGGCTACCGTAGTTGCTGGACTACAAATTTGGTTCCCATTCCCCTGCCAAATTAGTTTAAACCCTCCCGAAGAGTACTAGCAAACCTCCCTCCCAGGATATTGGTGCCCCTCTGGTTCAGATGCAACCCGTCCTGCTTGTACAGGTCCCACCTTCCCCAGAATGCGCTCCAATTATCCAAATACCTGAAGCCCTCCCTCCTACACCATTCCTGCAGCCACGTGTTCAACTGCACTCTCTCCCTATTCCTAGCCTCGCTATCACGTGGCACCGGCAACAAACCAGAGATGACAACTCTGTCTGTCCTGGCTTTCAACTTCCAGCCTAACTCCCTAAACTTGTTTATTACCTCCACACCCCTTTTCCTACCTATGTCGTAGGTACCAATGTGCACCACGACTTCTGGCTGCTTACCCTCCCCCTTAAGGATCCGGAAGACACGATCCGAGACATCCCTGGCCCTGGCACCCGGGAGGCAACATACCATCCGGGAGTCTCGCTCGCGACCACAGAATCTCCTATCTATTCCCCTAACCATTGAATCTCCTACAACTATTGCTTTTCTATTCTCCCCCCTTCCCTTCTGAGCCCCAGATCCAGACTCCGTGCCAGAGACCTGACTGCTAGGGCCTTCCCCCGGTAGGTCATCCCCCCCCAACAGCATCCAAAACGGTATACTTGTTTTGAAGGGGAACGGCCACGAGGGATCCCTGCACTGTCTGCCTGTTTGTCTTTTTCCCCCTGACTGTAACCCAGCTATTCTTGTCCTGTACCTTGGGTGTGGTTACCTCCCTGTAACTCTTCTCAATCACCCCCTCTGCCTCCCGGATGATCCGAAGTTCATCCAGCTTCAGCTCCAGTTCCCTTAACACGGTCTTTGAGGAGCTGAAGTTGGGTGCACTTCCCGCAGGTATAGTCAGTGAGGACACCGGGGGTATCCCTCACCACCCACATCCTACAGGAGGAGCATGCAACTGGCCTAGCCTCCATCCCCTCTTACCTTACAGAATATAGCTGCCCTGTGGACTAATTAGATCTCCGCCCTCCGACTCTGCTCCCAGTCAGCTACACCTCCTGTAAACTCCTGGCTCTCTTCGCACTCTTTGCGGAAATGTCGGAAACAAAATGAAAGGAGCACCTTACTCCCTCCTCACCTAACTCCCTCGGTCACCAAAATCACAAACTGGTTGGCAAAACAGGAATTGAACATTGGATATTGCTTCAAAGAGAAGGTAGTTTGGGTACAGATTAGGCGCATTCTCAATAAGACGAGAGAAAGAAACCTCTTGCTCGAACTCCTGGCAGCATTAAAAATAAAGGGTGGATCCACAATTGGGTGTCTCTTCCGCTCCATCTCTGCACTGATTTACTATCAGTTGGGACATTAATTCCCTTGAGGTGAGACTTGCCAGTCATCTGAGGAGGGAATCCCATCTCCAAAAGCTGCTAGCCTATCAGATGGTCACAAATTGCATGGAGTCTGGGGCCAAAGGCAGTTGGAGGTACACATGGCTCATGTCCAATTTGGAAAACAAGGGGCACTGGCTGAGCTTGGCGTACAGGTCCTCAATGTGAGGGACGGGATACAGGGACACAGTTAACTATCATCTTATAGTCCCTACAGAGGCAGACGGAGCCATCGGGCTTCATCACCTGCAAGACTGGTGCCGCCCAGTCAGAGAACGTGATGGGGCATATTATCTGCAAAGCTTCGAGGCAGTCGAACTCTGTGTCCACTTTTGACTGCAAAGCATACGGGGCGAGGCAGGTCAGGCGTGGAAATATCTCAGTTGCGACATTGCTGATACGGCCACGGCCCCTCTGTTTGTGCCCAACCCCTCCTGAAACATGGACACGAACCTGGCCAGGACCCCCTCATGCTATGTGGGTACATTTGGCAAACTCTCTGTCAGTCAAATCGGAGATGGCGCAACCAGTGACGTCCCAACAAACTCAGACTGCGGCCATGGATAACCACCAATGGCAGGTTTGCCATCTGTGGCCCGTATTCAACTGGAACCATGGAGATACCTGCGTTGCCAGTGGTTATCCAGTGTACGTAGTGAGCATTGGTGTCCCTTCGGGTAAATGTTTGGAGGCCAGATCGGATCCGGTTGAAGGTAAGGCGACTGGCCATGGATACCGCCGTGTCTAGCCCCATGTAGACTGAGTGCACATTCACCTGCCATAAAAGCTGATTGGGGGCGCCACGAGGTTGGGCCACGTAATGCAGCTGGTGATAGACACCATCATTGTCGTCCACATAGTTAGTTGGTCTGGTCCCTGGGGCAGCAGTCATGCCTGGTGGTATGGTAGGGTAATGTGCTCTCACTGGGTCGTTGCAATTGGGGGTTCTACGGCCAGCGGCCAGTACCCGTACTCCAGATCTTCATGGTCAGAGTAGAACGTGTGCCGGTGCTTTGGGCCCCAGCGGCGGCGTCCTGCGTCCCTGTGGGGCGGCAGTGTGGGTGGGGAAGGGGGATTGTCCCACAGCCGGGGGCCTGCTTCCTGGGCGGGATCCAGGGCTGTACAGTTTGGCAGCCAAGGCTCAGCACTTCCATACCTGGAACTCTTGGACCCCTTGCTCCACGTTATCGTGGGAGATGGCATTTTCCATGGTGCACTGTAATGTCAGGTCAACCGCAGCCAACAGTTTTCTCTGGATCTCGGTATCACGGATTACACTCACAAACCCGTCTCACAACAACGTGTTGAGCATGGCGCCAAATTCACATGTTTCAGCCAATTTGCGCAGGCGAGCCAGGAAACTACTGGTCAATTCTGACTGGGCCTGAGTGGCTCCATGAAACCGAAAACACCACGGCGGCTTTGGATCAAAATGCTCCCCTACCAGGGCCACCAAGGTGGAGAACGGCTACAAATCCAGCCAATTCGGGTGGGTGACGCCTTTTCTGAGGCCGTATGTAGGCTCATCACAGGGCGTCAGCCATACCACAACTTGCCATATTCCCAACTATTCCATTTAATCGGAAAAAATACTGCATGCATTCCACATACTGTACTCGGTCTGTTTGAAATGGTTCGAGCTTACCGATCTGATATGCGACATTTCAGTGGATGGTTGAATGGGAACCTGGATTGTAGTTTTAGGGTAAGGGAGAATGAGAGTATAGAGGTCAGGAGCACAGATTTGACGTCGCAGGAGGGGGCCAGTGTTCAGGTAGGTGGTTTGAAGTGTGTCTACTTCAATGCCAGGAGTATACGAAATAAGGTAGGGGAACTGGCAGCATGGGTTGGTACCTGGACTTCGATGTTGTGGCCATTTCGGAGACATGGATAGAGCAGGGACAGGAATGGATGTTGCAGGTTCCGGGGTTTAGGTGTTTTAGTAAGCTCAGAGAAGGAGGCAAAAGAGAGGGAGGTGTGGCGCTGCTAGTCAAGCTGGGGGAGGGGGGTATATGGGGAGGGGGGATATGGCGGATATGGGGGAGGGGGGACATGGGGGAGGGGGGATATGGGGATATGGGGGAGGGGGGATATGGGGAGGGGGGATATGGGGGATATGGGGGAGGGGGGATATGGGGGATATGGGGGATATGGGGGAGGGGGATATGGGGGAGGGGGGATATGGGGAGGGGGATATGGGGGATATGGGGGAGGGGGATATGGGGATATGGGGGAGGGGGTATATGGGGGAGGGGGATATGGTGGATATGGGGGAGGGGGGATATGGGGGATATGGGGGAGGGAGGATATGGGGGAGGGGGGTATGGGGGATATGGGGGAGGGGGTATATGGGGAGGGGGATATGGGGGATATGGGGGAGGGGGGATATGGGGGAGGGGGGATATGGGGGATATGGGGGAGGGGATATGGGGAGGGGGGATATGGGGAGGGGGGATATTGGGGATATGGGGAGGGAGGATATGGGGAGATGGAATATGGGGGATGGGGGATATGGGGGTGGGGGGATATGGGGGAGGGGGTATATGGGGGAGGGGGTATATGGGGGATATGGGGGATATGGATATCGGGCAGGGGGGAGGCTCACCCTGGCTGCTCTGACGAGGTGGTTCACCTTCTTGTGGCACTGGGTGCCTGTCCGTGGTGTCAGGGCAACAGCGGTGACGGCCTCTGCCACCTCCCTCCACAGACGCCGGCTGTGGCGTGGGGCAACTCTGCGGCCGTGCCCGGGATACAGGGCCTCCCTCCTCTGCTCCACTGCGTCCAGGAGCGCCTCAATGTCACGAGACTGGAACCTCGGGGGCTGAGCGGCGGGCGGCCATCCAGTCGGGCGTACTGGTCGGGTGGGGGGAGCAGCGCGTCCTTAATGAACCGTCACGCCATGTGAGCCAGCGTGGATAGCGTCACGTCGCTGCTAGCCCATTCCAGGCCGGAGACATTGCGACGTTTTTGGCGGCGTGATGCAGGTGGGATTTGCGTCGTTTTTGCCGCCGGTCGGCGGACTTTGCGCCGATAACGGAGAATTTCGCCCCTGGTTTGAGTTACGCCAGCGGGAATGGACGAAAACGGGCGGCCACTCGGCCCATTGCGGGCCGGATAATCGCCGGGGGGTGCCGCTGCCAACGGCCCCCCCAACCGGCGCAACGCGATTCCCACCCCCGCTGAAAAACCGTCGCCGGAGAATCCGGCAGTCGGCGGCTGGGCGGCGGGGCGGGATTCCCACCGCCCTCCGGCGATTCTCTGGTCTGGCGGGGAGTCGTAGAATCCCGCCCATTATTTCTTATTTCTACCCAGACTCGGGCCTCGGCGATTCTCCGGCCCACAAGGGGTTGAGTGGCCGCCTGTTTTCAGCCTGTCCCGCTGGCGTAGATTATACCAAGTCCGTACCGGCGGGACCTGGTTCTGTGGGCGGCCTGCGAAGTCCTCGTGCAGGCGTGGCTGAATCTAGCCCCGGGGGGGGCCCCCCCCCGGTAGCCTGGCCTGTGGTCGGCGCCAACCGATCCGCCGGCAATCCTGTGCCGTGGGGGGCACTATTTCACTTTGCGCCGGCCACTGTAACTGTCCGCCATGGCTGGAGCGGAGAAGAACCCCCCTGCGTATGCGCTGGGATGACGCCAGCACACACTGGCGCCCCCGCGCATGTGCCAACTTGCGCCAACCGGTGGAGGCCATTCGGTGCCAGTTGGCACGGCGCCAACCCTCCCCTCCCTCTACCCTCCCTCCTTTCCTGACCCCTCCCTCCTCTCCCCTCTCCCCTCCCCCTCCCTCCCCTCCCCCCTCTCTTTCCTCCCATTCTCCCTCTCCCCCCAGTCCCCCTCCCCTCTCCACTCCCCCTCCCCTCTCCAGTCCCCCTCCCCTCCCCCCTCCCCTCCCCCTGTACCCTCCCCCTCTCCCCTCCCCTCTCCCCTCCCCCTCTCCACCTCCTCTCCCCCTTTTCACCTCCCCTCCCCCTCCACCTCCCCTCCCCCTCTCCAACTCCCATTCTCCGTGCCCCCTCCCTCTTCCCCTCCTCTACCCCCTCTGCCCCTCCCCTCTCCGCCTCCCCCTCTCCCCTCCCTCTCTTCCTTCCTCCCTCTTCCTTCCCCTTCCCCGTCTTCCTTCCCCCTCTCCCTCTCCCCTCCCCATCCGCCCTCCCCCTCCCCCTCTCCCCCTCTCCCCTCTTTCCCCTCTCTACTTCCCCCCTCCCCCTCTCCCCTCCCCTCCCCCTCTCCGCTACCCCCTCCCCCTCTCCCCATCCCTCCCCCTCTCCCCTCCCCATCCGCCCTCCCCCTCTCCCCCCTCTCCCCTCTCCCCCTCTCCCCTCTCTACTTCCCCCCTCCCCCTCTCCCCTCCCCTCCCCCTCTCCGCTACCCCCTCCCCCTCTCCCCTCCCCCTCCCCCTCTCCCCTCCCCCATCCGCCCTCCCCCCTCCCCCCTGCCATAACCCTCTCACCTCCCCCTCTCAACCCTCACCCCTCTCTCCCCTCTCCCCTTCCCCCCACTCCCTTACCCCCCACTCCCCTCCCCATCCCCCTCTCCCCACACCATCACCCCTCCCCCTCCCCCTCCTCCTCCCCTCCCCCTCCCCACTCCCTCCCCATCTCCCCTTCACCCTCTCTTCTCCCCTCCCCTCTCTTACCTCCCCGTCCCCCCCTCCCCTCCCCATCTCCCCTCACCCCTCCACATCCCCCTTCCCCCTCCACCTTCCCCTACCCCCCTCCACCTCCCGTTCCCCCCTCCACCTCCTGCACCCCCCACACCCCCTCCCCCTCCTCGCTCTTCCCTCCCCCTCTCCCCTCCCACTTCTCCCCTCCCCCTCTCCCCTCCCCCATCCTGCCTTCTCCCCTTTTTCACCTACCCCCTCGCCCCGCCCCTCTTCCCTCCCACATCTCCCCTCCTCCCCCTCCCCTCCCCCTCCACCACCCCCTCCCCCTCCAGATCCCCCTTCTCCCCTCCACCTCTACCCTATCCCCTCACCCTTCCCCCCCTCTCCTCTGCCCCTCTCCATCTCCATCCCCCTCTCTCCTCCCCCTCCCCAGTCCCTCCCGATCTCCCCTCACCTTCTCTTCTCCCCTCCCCTCTCTCACCTCCCCCTCCCCTCCCCCTCTCAATTGTGCTAACCACCCTCTCCCCTCTCCCTCCTCTCACTTCCCCTCCGCCCTATCCGCTCACCCACCCCCCTCTCACCTGCTCCTCCCCCTCTGCATTCTCCCTCCCCTCCTCTCCCCCACCCCTTCCCCTCCCGTTACCCTCCCTCCTCCTCCCCTCCCCTTCTCCCCTCCCCCTCCCCCTCCCCTTAGCCTCCCCTCCCCCTACGCCCTCCCCCCTCTGCCTCCCCCTTCTCCCTGCCTCCTCTCCCTCCCCTCCCCACTCCCTCCCCATCTCCCCTCACCCTCTCTTCTCCTCTCCCTCTCTCACCTCCCCGCTCTCCCTTCCCCTTCTCCCATCCCCCATTTCCCCTCACACCCCTCCTCCCCTTTCCCCCCTCCACCTCCCCCTTCCCCCTCCACCTATCCCCCCTCCACCTCCCTCTCCCCCTCTCACCTCTCTCCCCTCTCCCCTCCGCCCACTCCCCTCCCCTCGCCCCTTTCCCCTCCCCCTTTCCCCTCCCCCTTTCCCCTCCCCCTCTCCCCTCCCCATCACCCCCCTCTCCCCTCACCCTCCACCTCCCCACTCCCTCCCCATCTCCCCTCACCCTCTCTTCTCCCCTCACCCTCTCTTCTCCCCTCCCCTCTCTTCTCCCCTCCCCTCTCTCACCTCCCCCCTCCCCCCTCACCCCTCCTCCTCTCTTCTCCCGTCCCCTCTCTCACCTCCCCTCACCCCTCCCCATCTCCCCTCCCTCCTCTCCCCTCCCCCTCCTCCTCCTCCTCCACCCTAACCCTCGCCCTACCCCCTCTCACCTGCTCCTCCCCCTCTCCATTCTCCCTCTACCTCCTCTAGTCCCCCTCCTCTCCCCCTCCACCCTCCCGCTCCCTCCGCTCCCTCACCCCTCTCCCTGCCTCCTCTCCCTCCTCTCCCTCCCCCTCTCCCTGCCCCCTCTCCCTCCCCCTCTCACTGCCCTTCCACCCTCTCCCCAGCCACCCTCTCCCCTCTCCACCTCCACCTCGCCACCACTCCCTCTCCCCCTCCCCATCCCCCCCTCTCCACCTCCCCCTCCCCCTTCCCCCTTCCCCCTCTGCACCTCTCCCTCCCCCTCTCCACCTCCCAATCCCCTTCTCCCCTCTCCACCTCCCCTCCCCACTCCACCTCCCCCACTCCACCTCCCCCTCCACCTCCCCCTACACCTCTCCACCTCCCCCTCCCACCTCCCCCTCCCCACCTCCCCTTCTCCACCTCCCCTTCCCCCTCTCCACCTCCCCCTTGCCCTCCCCCTCTCCACCTTCCCCTGCCCCTCCCCCTCCCCCTCTCCACCTCCCCCCTCCCCCCTCTCCACCTCCCCTTCTCCACCTCCCCTTCCCCCCTCCACCACCCCCCTTACCCTCCCCTCCCCCCTCTCCTCCTCCCCCTCCCCCTCTCCACCTCCACCTCCCCCCTTGCCCTCCCCTTCTCCACCTCCCCTCCCCCCTCTCCACCACCGCCTCCCCTCTCCACCTCCCCTTCTCCACCTCCCCTTCCCCCCTCCACCTCCCCCCCTCGCCACTCCCCTCCCCCTCTCCACCGTCCCCTCCCCCTCTCCCCCTCCCCCTCGCCACCTCCCCCTCCCCCTCTCCACCTCCCGTTCTCCACCTCCCCTTCCCCCCTCCACCTCCCCCTCGCCCTCCCCCTCCCCCTCTCCGCCTCCCCCTCCCCCTCTCCACCTCCCCCTCCCCCTCTCCACCTCCCCCTCCCCCCTCTCCACCTCGCCCTCCCCTCTCCATCTCCACCTCCCCCTCTCCCCCTCCCCCTCCCCTCTCCCCTCCCCCTCCCCCTCTCCCCCTCCCCCTCCCCCTCTCCCCCTTCCCCTCCCCTCCCCCCTCTCTGTCGTGTTGGGTGTTCTGGTCTACAAACAAGTCAACACGGCTGGAGATGGTGTAACTCTATTTTATTAACAACTCAACTGTAATAACATACTGTAAGCTTGGGTACGTGGACCCTGTCCTATCACTATCTAGGTGAGGCACTGAGCACATGGTGAATGTCTGAGAGGCAGGCTGTGAGCTCTGTGCTCTGAGCTGGCTGCTGCTAGAATGAGCTTTATAGTGCGTCTGCAATGTTGTGTATGCTGGCTGGTCCTACTGTATGTCCATCAGTGTGTCAGTGTGTGTGGGACTGCACCATGATATGCTGATGTATATCATGACATCCTCCCTTTTCGCAAAGAATATGTGCCTACATGAGAATAAATGAAGTGTAGTGAGTGTGTCTGATCATGTGTGTGCATTATTTACATCAATATGTACATGTGGCTATGCTATATACACGGGAAGGTGCCAGGTGCAGAGGAAAACTATGTTACACCAAGAAGGAAACAAATGCTATTAACAAACGTGTGGTAGTATGCATTAGGGGTCATGTGGGACTGTGAAGCCATGATGTCATTGGCTGACAGATCCTGGGTCCTGGTTGGACGTTGACCTCTAGCTCCGCCCTGAAGGCGGAGTATAAGTACCTGGAGTCCTCCCCCGCAGGCCATTCTACTACCGAACTGTGGGGGAAACAGTCACGCTTAATAAAGCCTCATCGACTTCACTCTATTCGTCTCTCGGAGTCTTTGTGCGCTACAAAACGATGAAAAACTCTTAAACAGTACAGCAGAACAAGTCAGTGAGTCCAATAGTGCAAGGTTTATAAATCAAGTCTTGGGGTGGGCGACAAATTCGGGTTGACCGTCAGGGTGGCACACTACTCGTCGTCCGGATCAATGCTGTGCACCGACAGCGGCTGGTGCGTTCGACTCGGGGACAGCTTGTTCTTGTTGATGACAGCAATGCGGAAAGGCTCCCTGTCCTCAGTGCCACTGGTCTGTATGATGTCAGGTTCGGACTCGGTGAACGTGGGTAGAATTGTCCGAACATTGCTGCGAGGCTGGTTAAACTGTTGCGAGTTGTCACAAGCCTCCACAGCGAGCTCATGGACAGACTCCACGATAGAGGCAATGCAAGACTCCGACGCGCAGTCCTTACAGGAACAAGACCATGAAGGTCTAGCAATCTCCTCTGACCAACTAGCGGCAGACGATGCAAGTCTGTCATGCTCAAGTAAACAGCAAGAAGACTATGACAGTCTACCACGCTCCAGTGCACAGCAGGACGACCATGACGGTCTATCATGCTACAGTGAAGAACAAAGCAACGATGACAGTCCAAGCCCAAATGAAGGACAACATCAAGACAATGACAGTCCTCCCACGTTGTTTGCACCACCAGATGAAGACTCTGACAATTTACCCAACCCAGATGAACAACAAGCAGCTACTGAGGCTCTACCCACGGTATGTGAGACGAGTGACAACAGCATCCCACTTCCCATGCAAGATGTGCAAAGTGACAGACCTCAGCTAGTGTGTACAGAGGCACTCGACGATCACTGTGAGACCACTGGTGACTCCGGTGACACCACGATACTTCTACCCTCATTCGATCGAACCTCTCCACAAGTCAATGCATTCCTGCATGTTCCGACTCCAGACATGCAGCTTCAAGAAATCTCAGCTGACTCCAGTGAACCTGCTAAGACTCTGGACGGGGAGCATCAACAAACCAACACTGACTCAGTTAAAACAGACCAGACTCCAGATGGGGAGCAACGAAACGCTGCAACCTCAGTGATGGCACGCTCAGGGTGATGCCACAACGACCGGAGATGGATCACTTAACAATTACACTGGGTCAGTAATGACAAGCAGCGGCGACAGTCCATGAGGAATATACCAATATTCACCACAGCTATATCCACTCATTTTTTCCACACCAGCAGTGCAGCCAATGACAGCTCATGCTGGACAAACCCAGTATTCAGGCCAGCACTACGGATTGTGCTGCATTACAACACTGAAACAATTCATCAACAAAAAGAACAGTGCAGTTAAAGACAACAAAAAACAGCATCATGTCGAAAACACCCACTAAACACGAAAAACCACCCGTAAACGTGTGTCATCACCCCTGTTTACCCCCCACAGTCCGAAGCCACTAGCCAGAAGGCCAGCAGTCTATGCAGCATATTCTCAAACAGGCCAGCACTACGGATTTCGGCGGCAGCGGTGCGCAGGGGCCTTCTTGGAGGTGAGTACTTACTTTAAAAAGCCTTACCTTTACAGGAGCAGCCCTTTGGATTTCGGCGGCAGCGGTGCGCAGGGGCCTTCTGGGAGGTGAGTACTTACTTTAAAAAGCCTTACCTTTACAGGAGCAGCCCTTCGGATTTCGGCGGCAGCGGTGCGCAGGGGCCTTCTGGGAGGTGAGTACTTACTTTAAAAAGCCTTACCTTTACAGGAGCAGCCCTTTGGATTTCGGCGGCAGCGGTGCGCTGGGGCCCTCTGGGAGGTGAGTAGTGAGTTTAAAAGCTCTTACCTTTACAGGAGCAGCCCTTTGGATTTCGGCGGCAGCGGTGCGCAGGGGCCTTCTTGGAGGTGAGTAGTGTATTTAAAAGCCTTACCTTTACAGGAGCAGCCCTTTGGATTTCGGCGGCAGCGGTGCGCAGGGGCCTTCTGGGAGGTGAGTACTTACTTTAAAAAGCCTTACCTTTACAGGAGCAGCCCTTTGGATTTCGGCGGCAGCGGTGCGCAGGGGCCTTCTTGGAGGTGAGTAGTGTATTTAAAAGCCTTACCTTTACAGGAGCAGCCCTTTGGATTTCGGCGGCAGCGGTGCGCAGGGGCCTTCTGGGAGGTGAGTACTTACTTTAAAAAGCCTTACCTTTACAGGAGCAGCCCTTTGGATTTCGGCGGCAGCGGTGCGCAGGGGCCTTCTGGGAGGTGAGTAGTGAGTTTAAAAGCTCTTACCTTTACAGGAGCAGCCCTTTGGATTTCGGCGGCAGCGGTGCGCAGGGGCCTTCTTGGAGGTGAGTAGTGTATTTAAAAGCCTTACCTTTACAGGAGCAGCCCTTTGGATTTCGGCGGCAGCGGTGCGCAGGGGCCTTCTTGGAGGTGAGTAGTGTATTGAAAAGCCTTACCTTTACAGGAGCAGCCCTTTGGATTTCGGCGGCAGCGGTGCGCAGGGGCCTTCTGGGAGGTGAGTACTTACTTTAAAAAGCCTTACCTTTACAGGAGCAGCCCTTTGGATTTCGGCGGCAGCGGTGCGCAGGGGCCTTCTGGGAGGTGAGTAGTGAGTTTAAAAGCTCTTACCTTTACAGGAGCAGCCCTTTGGATTTCGGCGGCAGCGGTGCGCAGGGGCCTTCTTGGAGGTGAGTAGTGTATTTAAAAGCCTTACCTTTACAGGAGCAGCCCTTTGGATTTCGGCGGCAGCGGTGCGCAGGGGCCTTCTGGGAGGTGAGTACTTACTTTAAAAAGCCTTACCTTTACAGGAGCAGCCCTTTGGATTTCGGCGGCAGCGGTGCGCAGGGGCCTTCTGGGAGGTGAGTAGTGAGTTTAAAAGCTCTTACCTTTACAGGAGCAGCCCTTTGGATTTCGGCGGCAGCGGTGCGCAGGGGCCTTCTTGGAGGTGAGTAGTGAATTTAAAAAGCCTTACCTTTACAGGAGCAGCCCTTTGGATTTCAGCGGCAGCGGTGCGCAGGGGCCTTCTTGGAGGTGAGTAGTGAGTTTAAAAGCTCTTACCTTTACAGGAGCAGCCCTTTGGATTTCGGCGGCAGCGGTGCGCAGGGGCCTTCTTGGAGGTGAGTAGTGAATTTAAAAAGCCTTACCTTTACAGGAGGAGCCCTTTGGATTTCAGCGGCAGCGGTGCGCAGGGGCCTTCTTGGAGGTGAGTAGTGTATTTAAAAGCCTTACCTTTACAGGAGCAGCCCTTTGGATTTCGGCGGCAGCGGTGCGCAGGGGCCTTCTGGGAGGTGAGTACTTACTTTAAAAAGCCTTACCTTTACAGGAGCAGCCCTTTGGATTTCGGCGGCAGCGGTGCGCAGGGGCCTTCTGGGAGGTGAGTAGTGAGTTTAAAAGCTCTTACCTTTACAGGAGCAGCCCTTTGGATATCGGCGGCAGCGGTGCGCAGGGGCCTTCTTGGAGGTGAGTAGTGAATTTAAAAAGCCTTACCTTTACAGGAGCAGCCCTTTGGATTTCAGCGGCAGCGGTGCGCAGGGGCCTTCTTGGAGGTGAGTAGTGAGTTTAAAAGCTCTTACCTTTACAGGAGCAGCCCTTTGGATTTCGGCGGCAGCGGTGCGCAGGGGCCTTCTTGGAGGTGAGTAGTGAATTTAAAAAGCCTTACCTTTACAGGAGCAGCCCTTTGGATTTCAGCGGCAGCGGTGCGCAGGGGCCTTCTTGGAGGTGAGTAGTGTATTTAAAAAGCCTTGCCTGGTCCCGTGTCTGTTCTTCTTTTCTGTTTTATTTGTTTTTATATAAGGCGGGAACCGGAAGTTCGACCCGCGGACCTCTGGCAAGTCCCCCCCCCCCCCAACTAATAAATTCTGGTGGAGCGGAAACCCGAGACACTACACGTGTAGTGTCTCCCACCCGCCCTCCTCCTCTAACCTAATAATAAGGTAAGTGCCATATTATATTATTATATTATTAGCATTGTGCAGGTCAAGGATCGGAGGTGGAGGAGCAGTCTCTGTCAGCGAGAGAACCTGAGAACATCTCAGACACTTATAAGTAAGTTATTTTTACTTTTATACCTTTTTTCAAATTGTGTGTGTCGGGGGGGAACTAAAGTGACATCACAGAAAAGCTGTGGCCAGAGTGGCTGGTTGGGATTCTAACCTAAATTTAAAAAAAATTTGAGTATTGGGAACTAATTAAACATAATAACTTAATTATAATTTAGAGGATATCTAAGCCAGAGATCGGAGAGTATTATAGTTCGCTATCGCATTTCTATTAGAAATCTAGTGCTAGGAAACAGATAGTTGACAGTAACTTTGAAATTTAAAAAAAAAGTATTTTAAAAAGTTTTAATTAATTGACGCAATGTCAGTTAGAGGGGTGCTGTGCTCTGACTGTGAGATGTGGCAGGTCCGGGAGGCTTCCAGCGTCCCGGATGGCTTCATCTGCAGAAAGTGCACCCAACTGGAGCTCCTCACAGACCGCATCGTTCGGTTGGAGCGGCAATTGGATGCACTTAGGAGCATGCAGGTGGCGGAAAGCGTCATAGATCGCAGTTATGTAAATGTGGTCACACCCAAGGTGCAGGCAGAGAAATGGGTGACCACCAGAAAGGGCAGGCAGTCAGTGCAGGAATCCCCTGTGGTTGTCCCCCTCTCGAACAGGTATACCCCTTTGGATACTGTCGGGGGGGATAGCCTATCAGGGGAAAACAGCAGCAGCCAGAGCAGTGGCACCACGGCTGGCTCTGATGTTCAGAAGGGAGGGTCAAAGCGCAGAAGAGTAATAGTAATAGGGGACTCTATAGTCAGGGGCACAGATAGGCGCTTCTGTGGACGTGAAAGAGACTCCAGGATGGTATGTTGCCTCCCTGGTGCCAGGGTCCAGGATGTCTCCGAACGGGTAGAGGGAATCCTCAAGGGGGAGGGCAAACAGGCAGAGGTCGTTGTACATATTGGTACTAACGACATAGGCAGGAAGGGGCATGAGGTCCTGCAGCAGGAGTTCAGGGAGCTAGGCAGAAAGATAAAAGACAGGACCTCGAGGGTTGTAATCTCGGGATTACTCCCTGTGCCACGTGCCAGTGAGGCTAGAAATAGGAAGATAGAGCAGATAAACACGTGGCTAAACAGCTGGTGTAGGAGGGAGGGTTTCCATTATCTGGACCACTGGGAGCTCTTCCGGGGCAGGTGTGACCTGTATAAGAAGGACGGGTTGCATCTAAACCGGAGAGGCATAAATATCCTGGCCGCGAGGTTTGCTAGTGTCACACGGGAGGGTTTAAACTAGTATGGCAGGGGGGTGGGCACGGGAGCAATAGGTCAGTAGGTGAGAGCATTGAGGGAGAACTAGGGAATAGGGACAGTGTGGCTCTGAGGCAGAGCAGACAGGGAGAAGTTGCTGAACACAGCGGGTCTGGTGGCCTGAAGTGCATATGTTTTAATGCAAGGAGCATTACGGGTAAGGCAGATGAACTTAGAGCTTGGATTAGTACTTGGAACTATGATGTTGTTGCCATTACAGAGACCTGGTTGAGGGAAGGGCAGGATTGGCAGCTAAACGTTCCAGGATTTAGATGTTTCAGGCGGGATAGAGGGGGATGTAAAAGGGGAGTTGGAGTTGCGCTACTTGTTCGGGAGAATATCACAGCTATACTGCGAGAGGACACCTCAGAGGGCAGTGAGGCTATATGGGTAGAGATCAGGAATAAGAAGGGTGCAGTCACAATGTTGGGGGTATACTACAGGCCTCCCAACAGCCAGCGGGAGATAGAGGAGCAGATAGGTAGACAGATTTTGGAAAAGAGTAAAAACAACAGGGTTGTGGTGATGGGAGACTTCAACTTCCCCAATATTGACTGGGACTCACTTAGTGCCAGGGGCTTAGACGGGGCGGAGTTTGTAAGGAGCATCCAGGAGGGCTTCTTAAAACAATATGTAAACAGTCCAACTAGGGAAGGGGCGGTACTGGACCTGGTATTGGGGAATGAGCCTGGCCAGGTGGTAGATGTTTCAGTAGGGGAGCATTTCGGTAACAGTGACCACAATTCAGTAAGTTTTAAAGTACTGGTGGACAAGGATAAGAGTGGTCCGAGGATGAATGTGCTAAATTGGGGGAAGGCTAATTATAACAATATTAGGCGGGAACTGAAGAACATAGATTGGGGGCGGATGTTTGAGGGCAAATCAACATCTGACATGTGGGAGGCTTTCAAGTGTCAGTTGAAAGGAATACAGGACCGGCATGTTCCTGTGAGGAAGAAAGATAAATACGGCAATTTTCGGGAACCTTGGATGACGAGTGATATTGTAGGCCTCGTCAAAAGGAAAAAGGAGGCATTTGTCAGGGCTAAAAGGCTGGGAACAGACAAAGCCTGTGTGGCATATAAGGAAAGTAGGAAGGAACTTAAGCAAGGAGTCAGGAGGGCTAGAAGGGGTCACGAAAAGTCATTAGCAAATAGGGTTAAGGAAAATCCCAAGGCTTTTTACACATACATAAAAAGCAAGAGGGTAGCCAGGGAAAGGGTTGGCCCACTGAAGGATAGGCAAGGGAATCTATGTGTGGAGCCAGAGGAAATGGGCGAGGTACTAAATGAATACTTTGCATCAGTATTCACCAAAGAGAA